>NC_143013.1:49119639-49419639 GCF_055824585.1 Amblyomma mixtum
CCGGTCTAGCCCTCTGAAATTTCCCCATTTTCACACCCAAGACTACGAAGTGGAGCAACTGCGAGGCAGCAGCAGTCGGCTCAAGGTACACGGATGCAAGGACTCGTCAGCGCTGTTCAGACCGCAGTACGCACGTATACCTATTCATTACGCAGGGTAATATTAGACAGTTTTAGCTGAGCGTTTTTACGACCAGCGGGGCGGAGCGGGCGAGCGGATACACCAGCGGAGAGGCGCACGAGAAAAGAGTTTTAGCCAGTCAGATCGCCCGTCCTCTCGAGCGGAGTAGAGTCGCTTAAAGCCCCTCGATAATTTGAAAGTAGCGTCTTTCTGTGAACTATGCCGCCGCGCCGCGCGCCCTCGCCGATCCTCCTCTCTCACCTCTCCCATCGGCGCTTTTCTCAACGGTGATTGGCTCCGCGGGCGGACTCCGGGAAAAGCGCGCGGAAAGTTCGCTCTTTTTGTGTTTTCATTTTTCGTCGGCGCCATTTTTTGGCCAGCCGCCGCTGCTACGACCAAGCTCCCTGGCATTGCGCGCTTGCACTTCGCGTTATTCGCGCTCTTTTAGTGCAGCACTATGCCGAGTTGCTGCGCATTTCAGTGCACAAGCCGGCGTGAAAGAGCCTTTGTTCTTTTCGCCATTCCGAGCGGCAAGAAAGACAGCATTAGAAGAAAAAAGCGGCTGCACCACATCGGCCGCAAGAACTTTACCCCGACGAAGACTGCCCACCTCTGCGAGCAACTGTGCATTTCTTCCAAGCGACTGTGTAAACTGAAACTGCATGCATGCGCATCACAAAGCCAACAACCTCACTTAATTCACTGATCATTTTGCGTCGTTATGCGTATTATTGTTGTCCCTTCATGGTTCCACTCAACGTGCTATAATAGCGGCGGCTGATGCATACAATGTGTGTGCATGTGTTAGCAAGTGTGGAAGCAAAAGTGTTGGTATGCGTGGAGCGGTATCCGCGGTGCGGTAAATTTTTCGAACCTTTGCTAATGGTGCACATCGCAGTAATGCGGCGCATGTCCCGAGCGAGATTTAACGTAATTTTTTTTATGAATGCAACTTGTCTAACGATCTACGCTTATTTGTTGTTTTGCTGTACCGCTACGCTTTTACCAGGTGAGATATCAATGCCACATTCTCGGAAAAGATCTTATATTGCATTCACATAAATAATTCATTTTTTAATCACTTCAGTGCTTTCCATTGTTACCTGAATGTACTCAAGTATTGTAAATATCCAATGCATGCCATTTTTGTATGTTCATTGCTACAGTTTGTGACCATTTGCTTTAGTTGAGCATGGTCGCGTAGCCTTTTGTTGAATACACCATCCGCTCAAAAACTATAGGCCTATATCTGAGCTGTTTCATTTCCCTAAGTATGTTTTTGTTTTCTGTGTTTTGTTTTGAGGACTGCACCCAACGGGTGACAGATGTCCACAGCTGGCTTATAACGTGGTTTTTATGTATATTTTCGGCGAAAAACTACACGACTCATCTGTAATAAACATTGCATCTGAAGAACTGTGAGTCATATTGTGACTGTGTTTATACTCGACTTATATTAGTCAGGCACTTGCTTCAGTATAGCCTTGACTGTGGCTGACCAAATTGCTAAGACCCTATAACTTTCTCTTGGGTTTTGTCACGGTCGTTGCTATCAGTTTTTTTCTTTCCTAGCGTAACATATCTTTAAGCGGATTTAAAAAGGAATAGAATGTTGGCGGAAAATGCCCAAGTGTGCCAAACTTTGGGGGATATCTTTAAGCGGATTTAAAAAGGAATAGAATGTTGGCGGAAAATGCCCAAGTGTGCCAAACTTTGGGGGTGGTCTACCTAAATTTGGAAGCCAACACTGAGTTTCCCATAGTCAAATTAGGTTGGACCTCAATGTTGGTCAAATATGGACGACGTCAAATTTATGGGTTCCAGAGAGACAAATTTTGGGGATAGCCCACCTAATTTTGGAGCTCAAAATTAAATTGGGCATATTAAAATTAGGCTTGACACCAATTTTGATCAAATTCGGACAAGGTAAAATTTCGGTGGTTGACAGGGCCAAATTTTGGGGTGCGGACACTTTCCTTGGATGACGGAAAATCGGTGCGCGGATCTTTGGCTCTCGGCTTCGGCGCGACATCACCTCAAGGTCGCCGACAGCGGGAGCTGAAGTCGCTTCATGCTTAATAGAAAAAAGTTCACATTCGTTTTCAAGACGCCGCGAAAATTCTCAACTACAAAAACGATTAAGCCGTTGCATGTGCACTGCGCGGTGCCAAACTCAGACTGAACCTTAATGAAAAAATTTAGGACGGCCATCGAAGCAAATGCCCCAGCTTGTTCCAGCAACCATCTATACTTCTGAAACTCCACTCGTGAACAACTTCATAAACTTCGCGATAATTAGTTCGAAGTGAATCTACATTTAAGTAAACATTGGAATGCTCAAAATATTCAGGAATGTTGAAATATATTGTAAATATTATGCTTCATAGAAGACGGTATTGAAAAGTAAAAAAGAATGTGAGATGTATGCAGCAAGTGGTTTTGTTCGTGCCGCTAGCGCTCGTAATTGGCACTTTCATTGCGCGTACGAGACGCTCATTTATGTGGCTCGTGGTAGTCACGCGTGTCGCATGTCTTTCTCGTGTTTTTATTCAATAACAGAGCGTGGAAAAAGCGCGAACTTAAGAGCGCGCGTATGTGTCAGCCAACTACCCGGACGGCGAGCGAGCGATGGCCAAAAAAGCGTGCCGTGTGCAGCGCGCGCAGCCGGCGGGCGAGGATATTCGAGGAGGAAAACGCTGGAGTGGAGGAGAGTGTCGCTACTTTCAAATTATCGAGGGGCTTTAGAGTCGCTTGCTCTGCTGCTCCACCTATCGGTCACAATTCGAGTTAGAGTGAAAAGAATATCAATTAAGCCTGCTATTAATGCGCTGAAACTGTTTAGTAGAGATAGATTCTGGGTTGTTAGTTAATTATTTGGTAACTGTTGCGTTTTAGATGTACAAAAGAGGCTGTCATCTTCAATGCCCATACGCACCCTCTCGATCTTACGCGCGCTCGTGCGCTGCCTATCGCTCCGCCGCAGAGGGCTTCCCAGCGGGCGTAAGCTTCGCTTCGTAAAAACGCTAGCCGGCCCAGCGACGCGCGCATGCGCAGTGGCGTCTGCGCTCGCCCGCTCGTAGTACAGGCCATGAGAGCACCAAATTTTCTACACTCATTCAAGCTCGGCCAATACAATAAAGCTGTCCGCCAGGTCATAGGGAATTTTTCGCTGACAGCAGCTGGTATTCCAACAAGTACGAATAGGGCAGTGCATCTTATTATGCCTTCGTAAAAATGCCGGCTGACTTCTACCGCTCGCCTGGTCTTTATTTTTTAATTTTCGCTGCCACGGTGGCTCAGTGGTTATGGTGCTGTCTAGCTGACCCGAAAGACGCGGGTTCGATCCTGGCCGTTTAGAGCTATCTTTAGTGCGGCCGAATTTCGATGGAGGTGGAACTCTAGAGGCCCGTGCACTGTGCGATGTCAGTGCACGTTAAAGTGCCCCAAGTGGTTGAAATTTCCGGAGCCCTTCACTACGGCGTCTCCCATAGCCTGAGTCGCTTTGGGACGTTAAACTCAATATACCCAACCCGACCATTTTTTAATCTTCGTCAATTTGGCATTTGCATCCATAGGGCTTCTAGTGTTTAGCACTGCAAGGCTCCCGCTTAATGTAGATTAAAAGACTCCTTGTGCGCTGTTCCAAACCTTTTCAGATGATAAATTTTGCTTGCCTTTTCGAATTACGTGGAAACACTGTTTTTGTCATGAATGATGTCAGCTGTCGGGCCCAAGCTTCCATGTCCTTTTCGTTTATACGTTTTGATGCCTGCAGTGATTGACGTACTTGTGACTCTCGAGGGTACGATCAAAGAGCTCGTAAGCACCTGCGCAAGCAAGCACTAGCACTCTAGCATTTAGCTGTTGTCTCGGATATAGTTCTACGTCGCACATATCAGGGCTCCGCTAGAAAATGAAAGACGTTTCAAAACGCTCTTGTCTAAAAATTTCTGTAAATGGCCTCCATTCTTTTCCACGTGCACATTACATGACATTTAGTTTCAATTGCCGCATTCCTTCTCCCGTGGCCTCGATTCATTTCCAGGCATCAAGATAAGAGAGCAAGGAAGAGACATCTATGACCTATTATCCCGTCTATCGTGGACAAAACAGTCCAAGGATTTCTGACGCCGAAATATGTAGGTGCATTGCCCCCCGCGTCAATGTCACTTCTATTTTATTCTTTTTTTTTCTCTGTTAGGACGAGGTAATTGCAAGCGCCAGCGATGGGGCAGAATTAGAGAGAAATAAAGCATCAGGTTCACGTGAAAAAGGCCTTTGGTTCGAATTCCGGTGCAGCCAATTTTCTCCACTGCTAAACAAAATCCCGAGTATTGAAGCTCCTCAGGACACGCGAAGGTTGAAGCAATTTAGTAACACGGCCTGCAGTGCTGCCCGATGCAAGCCAACAGAGGAGGGTACCAAAAGATTTAGAGCCGACTTTAGAGTCAAACAAGTTTGAAGTAGGTGCGCTAGCATTGCTTACCCCTGCTATACTTTCATAAGCGTCGCAAAGTGCACCGGCATTCTATGAGTCCGCTCCGCCTTCCCATCGGGTACCCTCGACAGTCCATAATATCCACGATGAGCTAATTGAGGCACATAAAACCGAAAAGAGAACGCCTGTCGAGAACGGACGCAGGGCGATACATGCTCGGCGAGCTTGGCCTGCGACCCGTTGACATGGCAAATGAGCTTACAGACCTTCGCGAAGGCAGTCGCCTGAAGCTCAGTGTCAAACCTTTAGCCAAAAACATGCTACCGGGACGGCATGATGACAGACGAATTGCCCGGGCTAAGGCCATAGACAAACAGTATGCGGATGACCTCTGTGCCGTGTATGTGGACGCGGCCAGGCCCTGGCAGATACACGGTCTGTGTGATTACACCTCATTTCAATATTATCAACGTAGCGACAATTCATGCCCCCTCCATTAAAGACTCAGAGGAGGCAGCCATAGCACTGGCCACTAAGGACCACCGCACGAAGACAGTTATTAGTGATACAAAATACGCGATCACCGGCGATCAAAGGGTCAGAGTGGGCAAACTCACCGCTTCCCTACTCAAAAATTACACACCCCCATCCACCATCAACCTTGCAAGGGTGCCGGCCCATTCCAGCTGCTCAGGACACGCGAAGGTGGACGAATATGCCCGAGGGCTAACCAACCGGGCCGTCTCCACGAATGAGCCGCCGGCGGAGCCACCCGCCACATACAACCAGGTTACAAACATATATAGGGAAAACAGACGCCTTTACCCACGCCCACACCAAGAGCTTACCAGGACACAAGCCATGGCTTATGGGCCCATATCGATTGGTCTTAATTACAAAAGGTGAAGTTAATCCTATTTGCCAAATTTGTGACAAAAAATTGGCCGTGGTTTAGCTCTGGTTAAACGTAGTCGAGTAGCGATTGCTACAGACCCCCGGCTGCTCTTAGGGTTCGCTTGTAGTTGATTCATCGCTAGAGGCTAAGCGAGCCCGTTTAGCGGCATCGTTTTCACGGCGTTTGGCCAACTGTTCGGCACGCTCCTCCTGAGTCTCTTCAGGGCGCTGTCTCCACTTCACTTCATTTCTGCAGTGATCCCTGGCCTCCTTCAGGCCAGGACCCCAACGTTTTTAAAAACATTGCGCGACTCAGCGTCACCACCGTCTCCTTCGCGCTTCAATCCCGCAGAGAGAGAGAGAGAGCGATAGAACAGGCGCTGGGTGGTGGTGGTGGTGAAAACATTTATTTAGAAGGGACAGGAGGTATGTAGGTGGAGGTCCCTAGTTTGGGACCCCCGTGGCGGTGGCCGCCGCCCGGGCGCGCCCAACTAAGGCTTGCTGGGCCTGTAAGTTGTGGCAGCCAAGCAGGGTCGATTCCCATTCCTCCCGGGTTGGATTGCGAATGGGGGGAATGGCCGGGTTGGAGGGGCAGGCCCACACCATGTGACAGGTGTCCGAAGACACTGCACTAAAGTGCGGGCAGCTGCCGCTAAAGGACGGGTCAAAGTGTTTTAGTGCTGCCGGGCACAGCAATGTATTGGTGAGAAGGCGGAGAAGGAGCCGCTCATCCGCCTTCTTGAGGCCTTTACATGGACTAGGGTAAAGGTGATGACTATCTTGATAATAGGTTGTAATATCTTTGAACTTATAGATCGGCTTAAAATCGGGTCCTGATCGGGTGGGGAGGAGAAAACAGCCCAGTGAGTGAGCGCGCGGGCGGCTGCGTCTGCTGCCTCGTTTCCTGCCAACCCCTGATGAGCAGGGGCCCATATAAAGTAACGGTGTACGGGGTCCGTATCCCATATGCAATTTTGATAGATTCGATAGGCTAGGAAGGGAGTGCAGCCTTGTTCCACGTTCCGACAGGCCCCTCACGAGTCGGTGATTATGTATTCTGAATCGGAATGTGAGGCCGCGAGGGCAATCGCGACCTCTTCTGCTTGTGTTGCACTGCGGGCTCTGAAGGTGAGGCCGTTAACTGTGTTGCTGTTGTGAACTACCGCGGCCGTGTACCATCCCCCGTAGTGAGGGCCGGAGGCGTCCACGTAGTATAACACCTGTTGTACTACCTGTTATAACAGGAAGACCATTATGGTCTTCGTGTGAAATATTGGCTTGAAGAGGCCGCACGTGGAGGGCACGTTTTCACAGTTCTGTGATGTGAAACCTGTCTTCGCTGGATGGCTTGCACGTAGCAAATGAGAGCTGTTGCCCAGTATAATCTTCTTTGCGGTGTAAAACCTCGCTCGGTTTTGAGAAAAGGAAGGACGTATAGCTAGTTCACTGTCGGTGGCCGCCTGAAGCACGACACGAACGCTGAATAAAACACTGGGTTACCAAGCCTTTAGTCGGCATTCGTGGTGCGCTTGAGGTGTCCACCGGCAAAGTGAACTAGTTATGCACCTTTCCTGTTCTCAAAACCGACAGATGTGCAAGCCGGCCCAGGCTTCGGACTGCCATCGGTGAAATGCGTGACTGCGGTGAGAAGTTGTTCCCCGCCGCGGTGGCTCAGTGGTTAAGGCGCCCGTCTACCGAGCCAGAGTACCCGGGTTCGTACCCGACCGCGGCGGCCGCGTTTCGATGGAGGCGATCGCAAAAGGCGCCCGTGTGCCGTGCGATGTCAGTGCACGTGAAAGATTCCTAATTGGTGCAAATTATCCCAGAAACCTGCTCTACGGCACCTCTTTCTATCTTTCTTCTTTCACTCCCGCCTTCCTTCCTTCCCTACGGCGCGGTTCAGGTGTCCACCGAGATGTGACACACACAGCGCCATTTCCTTTCCTCAAAAAACAAATTTCGAGAAGTGGTAAGCACAAATAACGCTAAGCTAGCGAATGTTAAACCGCACAAGAAAGCTTCACAGAGGGAACAACGATAACGCACTCTCACCAGAACACGATTTGGCCTTCCTGGTGCAGTACTTGGGCACCACATCCTGTATGAATGCCCTAGTAGCCCTCGGTCTACAGTGCCAAACACCTGAGAGCGCAATTGACTAACCAAGGAAGTGGTGTGGCCTGTTGCCTCACTGATGTGGTGAAAAACTTTTGAAGCGAAAAGCTTCACTAGGCTAGTCAACACCGGGTCTGGCGTGCGCCGTGATCAATTTTAGCCACAGCGGCGCATGCGCGAGTTCGCCGCGCGACGTCAGTGGAGAGGCGCACGTGGTCTGCGGAGCCGCCGCCGAGCGCGGCTGCGCCTGTCGCCCTTCGCCGTCGTTCGCGCGCTCTGCGCGTGTTTACCGAGTGTGCATCGGCGCGCGCTAGGCTTCCTCGTATGACGCTACTTGCAGCCACGTGTTTACCACAGTTACTACGCATGCGGTAGGAGGGCTATATAACGCGCTTGCCTACACCATTATCGTGGTGCTCCCAATGCATTGCGCGCGAACCGCGACAGCCATGACGTCAAACAAAGCACAACTACAGCTTTTCGCTTGTATATCCAAGCTTAACCAGAGCTAAGCTACTGTCAATTTTTTAATACTCAAAGAGACGAGGCCCCGGCTCGCGCCCGCTTTACTAGAGCCCTTTAGGACTCCAGTATGGAGCAGTTGAGGAGGGCAGTCTCCCATGCCTGTAGGGTGGGGGAAGGTGAGGATTCTGAGTACATGCCCAAACCATATGAAAGATATCGCAGATCTCACCACAGTGCGGACAGCGGCCATCTATGTTAGGATCAAAGTGTTTGGCTATGGCAGTACAGAGATGAGTTCCTGCCTGCAGGCGTCGCAGAGTTCGCTCCTCCGCCTTTCTCAGCCCCTTGGCAGGTGCAGGGTAGAGGTGGTGGCTGTCGCAGTAATGAATTAAAATTTCGCGGAACCGCAGAGGTGGTTTATGAGCTTCTGAGCCATAAGAGCTAGAATGCAGAGCCCGCTGTGCGAGTGGTCGGGCGGCTGCATCAGCGGCCTCATTGCCTCGTAGACCCTGGTGGCCAGGAGCCGAGATTACGTTTGTGCAAGTTGGATCGGCGGGAGTCCGTCTTAGAATTTGGGAGGCAAGAGGTGATATTTCCCATGCAAGATAGTTTTCACAAAAGCCTGGAGAGAGTCTTTGATAATCGTCCTCGATTTTGAATAGGCGGTCGCGAGAGCTAGTGCTACTTCCTTGCTCGCGTTGAATTTGAGACCCGAAAAGATAGCCCATCGACTTTCATTCCCCGGTGGACTACGGCAGCCGTGTAGAATCCCGCGGGCGACGGCCCCGTGATGTCCACGTAGTAGACGCCCCGTTTAGATCCATATTGCCTATCAAGCGTGCGAACCCGCGCTTGTCGCCTGCCTTCATATGAGGTCATGTATACATGCTACGCGGGTGGTGGTGAAAAACATTTAACTTCTATTAAATTGTAACAGAGAGGTGAATGAAGTAGGGCTAATTGGCTCTTTCCCCTCAGAATACTAGGTGGAGCCCTATTCCGGGGCACCACTGGCAAGCAACGCCACCCGACCGCGTCCATTGAACCAAGGCCTTTTGTGTCTTAAGTCTTGACAGCCGAGCAGGGCCGCCTCCCAGTCCCTTGTAGTGGGGTTGAGGGGAGGGGGGATAGATGGGTCTGTTTGGCACGCCCAAACTATGTGGAAGGTGTCAGCTACCTTCCCACAGAGCTGGCACGCGCCATCAAAGGATGTCTTGAAATGCTTAAGCACCGCCGGGCACAGTACAGTGTTTATGAGAATTTTGATGAGGAGGCGCTCGTCAGCGCGATGCAGTCCAGCGCCGGTGCTCCTCCTTGTAGTAATGGGTGATGTGTTTGAATGTAGGGGAAGATTGTCTTATTGGAAGTAGGCTTCCAAGGACAGGGAGATAGCCCAGAGAGAGAGTGCGCGGACGACCTTATCGGCTTGTTTGTTCTCTGGAGTCCCTGGTGACCGGCGGCCCAAATCCGGTTACGTGGAGTTGGATCTTCGCATCGGCAGTCAGATTGCAGTATGCGCCAGGCAAGCGGAGAGTCCAACCCAGCTCATAGTTCTGACAGGCCCCTCGCGAGTCGGTGATGATGTGTTTCGACTTGGGATTTGTGAGAGCCATCTCCTCCGCGTGTGCTTTGAAAGTGAGCCCGTTAACTGTGTTTGTGTTGTGTACGACTGCGGCCGTGTACCACCCTCCGTGGTGTGGGCCGGCAATGTCCACGTAATAAACGTGTTGTTTGTGACCATAGTACTGCGCCAACGCTTCCGTGCGCGCCTGGCTACGACCGCTATGGTCCTCTCTGGACATGTTGCGGGAGCGGAGCGACCCAGAGCATATGGCGCCACAGCAGCGGGATGTTCTCCGTTCCATCTGGTATGAATGTGTGCCGGATGTGTAAGCAGTTTAGTAGGCGGCGTCCAGGAGCCGTCTGCGAGAGCCGCATATATTGGTTCACGAGGTGGGTCTCCCGCAACTCCTGATAGAAGTTCATCCCCCCCCCCCCCCCCGTCCTCCCCCAACGCCTACAGTTTGGCGTTGGAGGTAGCTACCGGGAGGTCCAGTGTTCGCTTTGTTGCCTTCCTGATGATGGCGTCAATGCGCTCGTCTTCTTGTTTGGTGGTGCGTGGCTACGGCACGACGTAAAGAATCCGGCTGGTCACGGAGGCATGGGCGACCTGTAGCGCGTACCTGCCCCTCAGACCACCCCGCTTGTTGGAAACGTCGTGGATCACGCGCCCTACCTGATCGCCTACTTGCTTAAGTTTCACTAGAGTCCGGCCTAAGCCTGTTATTGAATAACAGACCCAGGATCCGGAGCTCTGCACTTCTCTGATGGGACCACCCGACAGAATTGTGTAGAGATGTGTTGTCCTTGTGGTTAGCCCTGACATGTAGAAGCTCTGATTTTGCGGGAGCACATTGAAGACCACAGACGGCAGCATATGCAGCGAATATGGAGAAGACCTGCTGAAGGCGGCCTCCCCCCCAAAAGGCTCCCCTCGGTGGTCCAAGTCGTAATATGGTCTGCGCAGAGCGCGGGTTTTATGCCCTCCACCTGAGCCAGTTGGCCGGGGAGGTGCATCAAGACGATGTTGAAAAAGAGCGGCGATAACACCAGCCCCGGTGGTGTACTGCGTGTACCAACAGCGTAAGGGCCGTATTCCTCGTCCTCGATTTGGAGGAGTGCCTGACGCGCAGAGATAAAGTCTCTGACATAGCCGAAGACCTTTGCCCCGCAGTTAGTGGTGTTGAAGTTAGACAGTATGCTACCATGTTTAACATTGTGAAACGCCCCTTAAGATTGAGGGTGAGAATTGCGTTGTCGTTTTCTTTCATGGCTGTGGGTCGTATCATGTCGCTGTGTAGCTGGAGTAGGACATCCTGTGCAGACACCGGCGGGCAGAACCCGAACATAGTGTCTGCAAAGAGGCCCTTACTCTCCATGTATGGAGAGAGGCGATCACGTACCATCGACTCCATGAGCTTTCCCACACATGAGGTCAGTGAGATGGGTGTCAAATTGTCCGCAGTCTCGGCGTTATCTTCTTTGGCGCTGGATTCGCACTGGCGCAAGTAGAAAGCGAGCATGACATCATTTAAACGGACACTGAGAACAACTCCATGCAAATAATCTTTTCAGAAAACATTAGACACTTTGCGTCTTTCTTTATTGCCGTTTGCGAGGAAGAAAAGGACGAATTTTTAGCTGAGAAAACTGAATTTAAAAATCCACCTGCTAGTCGATTTAAAATTGCGACGTACTCCCGAAAAGGAGCGGCTATTATCGTTTTGAAAACATTTATTAGGCTATACAAGCGACAGGAGGTGTGCTTGGATCAGCCCGTCAGGGACCGGGATCCGCTCCAAAAAAGCAGTGCCTACGCGCACGTTCTACTTGCGAAGCCTGTAGATGATGAAGACACCTGTCGTCGTTTTCGGTGTTTTACGACTTATAAGAGCTACGTTTGTTGGTAAGTGAACCTCTCTGTGACTAAAACGCGATCAGAGTCCAAAAATGGGCTGCTTGTAGAGGCAGAGTTTGGATTTCTCGCCCACACACCACGCGCGTTGTTTTTCACCTCTATACTCTCACTTTTCCACCAGCAGGCTTTCTTCAGATCTTTAGGAGAGTGTTTTGGTTGTATGAGGTTCAACATCCCAGTTCGACTCAGGCTATGGAGGGAGGCCGTAATGGAGGCCTCCTGCAATTTCGAACATCCGGGGTTCTTTGACGTGCACTGACATCGCACGGTACAGGAGCATCTAGCATTTCCCCTCCGTCGAAATTCGAACGCCGTGGCCCGGATCAAACCGGCATCTTTCTGGTCAGCAGCCGAGCGCCATAACTACTGAGCCACCACGGCGGCTTCAGGATAATGTAAACAGCAATAAAGTGCCTTGCCGAAGAAATCGACAGCAAACAGGAAGTTAAAACGCGTCACATTTACTTGGGCTTTTTCTTTTTTCTGCCGAGAATTACTAGCATCACGTCAAGCTCATCTGACCTCGTATTTCCATGGCGACAGGACTAACCACTGTCATAAGGCACAGCTTCGCTCAGAAATCGAGATATAAATGCCAAAAAGACGCCATTTTATCGCGTACTGCATTTTATGTGGCGGTGAAAGCAGACAGAGAGGACAATGAAATACAACTTGAATGAATGTCGCCTGAAAGAGCTCTTCAGTTGAAATAATCTTGCAACATCGCTCGGCGAAACCCTATTGTGTCCAATGCAGCTGTTTTTCATTATGATATGGCAGTGGCTTTGTATCATGTGAAAAAAAAAGTGCCATATTGATTTCGTTTTTGTTTTTGTTTTATTAGTGTTTTGTTAAGACGCGGGTTATGCAATAGCATATACAGACACCTTTCCGTGAATAAAAATCAGTTGTTAGTCTGCGCCTGTTTCGTGTATTTTCTTCCGCTGTGTCCTCGTTTCTTCGCCCAGTTTAAACTCTGAATCTTCAAGTGTTCGAATGTATGACGCGTGCACGCAAAGCACGAATAGTTCTTTCTGCACTAGCATTCATAATGGCAGCGCAATTACCTACTACAGCCGCGAGGACGTTCAGGCTACAGAAGATGGATGATGACGTCATGTGGAGAAGCAATCAGGCTTCCGCTGATTCCATTCAGCAACTTAGCCCGATCTTTACCTTTGCCGGCATTCTTCTGGAGAGAAGGAGCGTCCTCTTTTCAACTATGCCGCGCCCGATGATGACATCATTATTCAGCTCCGGCCCGGCGATAGCGGTGCAGGGAAACCTGAACACTATCTCGGTTTCACTGTGCAATTGCGTCGCTATTGCAAATGCTAGAGCAAGCAATTCAGCCTGCTTTAGCTGTTAGTTTAGATCATTCGATCCCTTCAAGCTGGTCGAATTACAAAACATTTTCAGCTGAGAGATCTTCGGCTGAGTGAGCCATAAGACGTTCCCAGATGTTACCCGATTGCTGGCGATAACAGCTTCCCTCAGGCACACTTTTCTTGATGGTGCGCACTTTCTATACGCGAAATGCTAGGCTCTGCAATTAAAATAATTAGCAGAGAACACAGAGCAACAGGGTGTGCGGTTTACTCGTTAGCAGATTGTAGCAAAAGTGTAGAGCCTTAACGCTACATAGCATTACTTTCGCCCTATAAGTACAATAAACTTAGCATTTAAAGTTTGTCCTCAACATGGCATATTGTCTCAGGCTCTCGAGGCTAGTAGGTGAAAAGCAGGTAGTTATTTTTTCTTTTCACTGATACCCAAACTTGTGAAATCAGCATATTTATTGTTAGTTTACAGAAATTTAGCACTGCGACCGAGGCAGTGCTTCAAGGGTGTGTTGTAGCAAATAAAAATTACATCTTTGCATTAGTTGCTACTTCGAGAGTACGTCGCCACAGACTTGTCTTGGGTGCTCAGGAACGGCGATGCCGCAGGCGTCTTCGAACTGCTCACCACAATCCTGCGGAACCGGACCCACTAAGCCTCCTCGGACCCACAGCGTGCACTCTGTATGAACGAAAGCAGAAAAAGAAAATCTTCGGTGCCCGTCGAAGGAAAAGTGTATTCTAAATAAGTTTCCCCAAAGTGTCATCAGAAAGGTGTAATTTCAGACCAATCCCTTTCTCAATAATTACCTGTACGGCTATGAGCGTTCAAGAGGAGTTTGGAGATTTTAGAGCTTCTTCGCATTAGTTCAATATGTATGTTAACATTGCTCTTGTAATGCGGCTGTTGCTAAGTTTAGAAACCGGAAGCACATCATTATTTATTGGGATACAATACGCATAAGCTCACCGTACGAGTTAGATACTCATGCTCGTGGTTAACAACACTGGCTCATTCGAGGCGAAAAAAAACAAACACGCTCACACAACGGCCCAATAGTGAAAGAACTGCTGCGGTCAGAAGCGTTAAATACGCTTCACCAATAGCGCAGTGACGCGGAAGTGATTGCCTGTTCATTCACGCAGTTTAGCAGTATACAACTCTGCAAGAAGGAGAAAACTGCGGCGAAACTATAGGCGAAACAACTTTGGCTTGTTCTTGGCTGAACCCAATGCATGGAGAACATGTGACGAGGCTGCGTGCTTTGCAGCCACTCAGGCCGAATGTCGCTGGTCGGCATATAGAGGCTTACTACTAGCACTACTTCGCCGCATACAAGGGAAGGACATCGCACTCAAGGCACCGTAGAGGAACGTATAGAGAGCAAACGGTAACGTAAACACGGCAACGGTATACTACAACTCTCTCTAGGCCTACCGACGTCGCCTAGCAACGGATTTTTCGGGTAACGAAAGCGCACACCTGCAAACCCTTTTACACCACCGCCAGTAGTTTTAAGCCTGTTAGTGTGCGATGTTTGTCGTTCATGTTTATCTTCAATGGGCGTTTAATCTCGAATGTTCGCTGCCGCCAATATAACGAGCGCGGCGGAGAGCGACCGGCATTGTGTCCTCGGCGCACGTTGTGAGCACTTGCTGCTATCTCCTCTACCTAGCTGTTTCCTTTTCGGGGACGCAAGTTCTACCATTACTTTATGCCTATCCGACTATCGAAGTTCTCCAGCTGTTACTAAACTGACTAGCAATGCCATTTTAGCAGTGCTGCCGGAGCTCCGCTTTAGTGCACCGCTCAATAGGAAGGGCTTGCGAAAGCAAGTGCGCTGTGGCTCTTTCCAAGTTGCTTTTCAGTCACACCAGTGCTGAGAACCTTCCTAGGACTTGTGGCAGCTTTTCGAATAATGAGTGCAAGGTTTTTTTTTTCTTTAAAGCGATGTTTATTGCCTGAGGGCATAAAACGGTATGTAATGATGGATGACGAGTAGGGTGGGGAAGGTTTTACCTTCTTCTGTATTCCGTGCCCTTATGACTATTGTAATTCGGGATATTAAAATAGGGCTTTTTCGTAACCGAATCTAATCCAATTATTGTAGTTAAAGACCGAACCGAATACGAATGGAATAATGAAAGAATCGGGTCGAATACGAACCTGTGATTATTGGCTACTTCAGCAAACATTCGGAAAAAAACGTATGTTCATTCGATTGTGCGTGCTTCTTGGACTGTACTGTGTGCCTTTTTATTGCTTGTATTTACATTGTAAGAGAAGAGGTAGTTATTCAAGCTGGCTTTCCAGCATTTTCCCCCGTCCTTGGTTCATCGAATGGATGATGCATAAATGTATAATTAAACAGATCATCTCCGGCGGTGGGGATTAAGACATGGAGGTAGAGCAGTAGCTGTCGAAAGAAGCAACACTGATGTTCAGTATGTGATACTTAACACATATTCAGCATATTAAGCCATTGATCATCATGTAGAGCGCGTACTAAAATTACCTCTTTAATACTGTCGAGCTCAGCGAACAAAATAGTTCCAAATCTGAGTTAGTGAGAGGATCGAGAGTTTTAGCCGTGGCCACGGATAACTGTTATAAACGCAAAGTTTACAAAACCTGGCAGAATCCTGTCGCATTGTGCGACCTTAAAAGCCATATATCAAAATCACAAACGCCGCCACACGTCTGTATACCGTGTCGCGGCACTGAAATCTTCTTCCTGCATAAACAGACCACGGCAGCATGCTGGATGGTGTCGGCGCGGGCACTGTTTTTGAAACGGTTGTTAGAAGAAGTTGCGTCGTGCCTTATTCGAACTTCGAACTAATTATTCAAAAACTTTTCGAAAGCTTGGGAACGGATTCGATTCATTTCGAATAATTTCGATCACGCAAGATTAGATTCGTTTAGCGAATGCACCAGGATATCGCTTCGCAGATCGAAAATTTCGCATCCTCGTACACCCTCAATGTTATTGCTGGTTGCACATGCCGCGCATATACGCCCTCACCTCGATGGACCTGGCAGCTTCGGAACCGTGGCATGCATCCAGGGTGATTACTCCATTCATTGCATTCTATGCGCGAATTTTCTACTTTTGAGTGAGTTCTGTTCCGATGTTATGGTATTTGGAACAAGGCTTTTGGATAAAACTTATTTTTCATAAGAATTGGAGAAGGTCTTGGAGCATTTTCTGGGTACTAGAGTAGACTAGAAACCACTTCGAATAAGTTTCTAGCCCAAAAACCTTTTTTCAGCCAATGAAGTCGGAATGCAGGATCCGCAAGAGAGGAATTTCGCCTAGCACGTGCAGAATTTGAACAGGAACTTGCATGTCTAAAGCTTGGTCGGCTGGTAGCCATTATGAGAGGAATTTCGCCTTAAGGAGTTCTCTAAAATTGAAAATGACCGTTAAGCGTTGATTTCTAGCTCATTGTGCTGGCGCCGGAATTCTTGGGGCTGGCTGTCAAGCTTGTGTTGTGTTCAGCTCTGTGTCAGGATGCTACCAAAAAGCCATGCTCCACTAAGTTAAGGGTCAGTTACGAAACATTCCAGTGAGATCTGGAGCCCCGGATTGAAAATAGGGCTCCGCTTAATGGTTGACGCTCACGCGACCTGTAGACCATGGCCCCCTCGAACCGCACTAACTCGAAAGAGACAAAGTTGGACTACAACAGATCTACTGTGGGTCTAGAATTCTACTGTGCGGTGCAATGCTTTCGGTATTTTAACGTGCCGGTATTTTACCGGAAAGTTTAACGTCCCGAACCGACACATGGGCTCTAAGAGACGCTGTAGTGGAGTGCTGCGGATTCATTGAGACGACTTGGGGTTCTCTACCGTGCGCCGACAGAACAAAGGAGGTATTGTATTTCGCCTCCATTGAAATGCCAGCGCCTCTCCTGGGATCGAACCCACGACTTTGGTGTCAGCAACCAAACGCAAAGCAACTGAACCACAGCCGCGGGTGGTATTTTTTTTTTTCACACGTACACTTTAAAATTCACTGAAAAACATACCTACACAACGACTGATGGCAAAACACATCCATATTTGGCCAAATTTTCTCTCTGAACGCACTGCGGTGAAAGCCATGTTCTTCGCTGTGCGCATTTGATTTGGAGCAACGGATTGCTCCGGTCTTCCAGCTCGGATTACGGTGTAAGCGTTACGTTAACGAGCGCTGTGAACAGTGCGAAGTCGTGCGGCCGCGAAATAAGCCAAAGCCAATAAGCCAAAGTACGCGCACGCGCGTAAAGGCCCCTGATTCCACTTCCCGGACGGCTCTTTGTGAATTTGTTCTCATTCCTGTTGTTTATAACCTTTAACAACCTAGAGCATGAGCTACAGATCTGGAAACTTTAGGGAGTTCGATGCTTTCGGCTGAGATTATTTCCGGCAATCAGGACGCTATCATACTGACGGTTTTGTAGCGTAATGCATTATTCACAGCCGCAATTCATAAACGTTTTTCTGCTCTGTGAATTTGAAGGAAAAGACGTGAGTCCTGTTTACAATAGCCGCCAAGCAAAGGACGGACGCAAGTTAGCGCTGGTGCGTGCTCTGTCAATTTTTCTGCATGCATTTGTCGTGCTATAGGGCTGAGAGTCGAGAGATCGACCGGTCGGCTGTGTTTGTTTTGCGTGTCCCTTGATTCATCGCTACCGCACTTACAAAAAAAGTTTTAGACAGTGCATAGAGTGTTTATAGACTTCTGTCTGTAAAGTCTATAGCCTGTGTATAGGCAGATCCTGGAGAACAGTCTATAGGCAATACAAATGCCATAGACAGTCTGTAGACAATCTATAGATTTATGGCCACACAACTTTAATAGACCTTTGTGTATAGACAGTTTGTAGACTATGAATAGACAAAAAGCAATATCTATGGGAAGTCAATAGAGTCAATACGACGTGTATAGACTGTCTATAGACCATTTTTATAAGGGACCGCAATCTTATCATTTTTCGTACCCGCCAGACGCGGCCAAGGGCCTTATCTTGGAAATAATTATTGCGTTTTCCATTCATTCGATCCTCTGCTATTGGTCGCTGTTCTCAGTAAGGTAGGCCCAGAGCAAAGACGTCATACTGGCCGTGGCAGAAACATGCCCGTGATGCTGATTACTTGCATAAAGCCGTCCCGCGCTCATGTCGCACTAAGGGTGTTCCTAGTCGCACGGGCTGGCCAGCCCCGACGCTGATGAATTACGTAACAGGTGTGAGTTACAGGTGTCTATAAACCAGCAGAGCGTCTTGAAGTAGCATATTTGATAAATAAAAGCACTGTTATTCTGTGCCTACCTCAACGCCGCATATCAGGCTTCTACCTGGCTAACGTGTCCCCTAATAATGAATATGATTCGGCTTCAGGGCTTTCACAAAGCAGGAGTTATAAAAATAGTAGGTGTGACACGAACGAACGTCTCAAGAGCATCTTGGACTGCGCTAGTAAAATAAGACTCTTTGCGCCAACTTACGATGTCCTTCGTATTCCATATCCAAAACAGCACAGTTGTAGTAATCCGTGTAGTAGAACTTGCCTTCCATAGGAGTAGGATCTGAAATAGATTCCATAGTTTTTAGACTTTTTTGTACCTTTGAGGGCGCTGCAAACGCTGGCATATTTCCTGTGCTGTCCCGTATCATGTAATCTCAACCCCCAACAGACTTCGGCGATCTAGGTTCGACTAGCTGGGCGAATCGACTGTCGCTTCTGATTCAGGACCAGTTTAGTTTGCCGTGTGTTTTTTGGCACAGTGTATCCTGTTTAAGGCGCGGAGGGCTCGATCAAAGCATTTTTTTGTTTGTCGACAGATGGCAGGGCGGTTACAAAGTGACTCTTCTGCTAGAATTTCCGAAAAAAAAGAGTGCTTACGTTAGAGTGTTAAAGGCTCCTTGAGTCTGGCCTAGCTTGAATACAAAACAAAAAGATGGCTGCAATTGTTATGATTGGCGGAAAGGCAAGGCAACGCCTTCCTTGGAAAGCAAAAAATATTTCCGCATTTGCTTCTCAAGACATGTAGCGTGCACTGCACAGCCGTCAGTGACAGCACAGATAAAGAATTGATAGTATTTAAGGCGGCGATTAGGCCTGACTATATGGATAGCGTTTTGTCGCGCCGAAGAAGACACGCGAAAAAGCTAAACTCAGTAACTTATCGGTCAGTTGCGCAAGAGTAGCGTAAGTACTACGACCCGACACCAAATGAGATTTAAGGATCCCTCAAGTTTTTGGCTCGGAAACTACAGAGAGGGCAGCCTGTCCAGGTGTTCCTTGTCGATTTACGGAGCATAGCTCAGAACTACAGCTTTGAAGCATTGTTGTATAGGATGCCGAGGGCCCGCATCATTTACGGCTTTCGCCCGAAGAGCCTGTAAAAGAAGTTGCTGGCAAAAAATGTGTAACCCTATAGAAAAAGCAGAACCTCTTGCGTTAGCCGTAGGGAATGGAAAGTTTGATACCAAAAAGAAGGAACGGAACAAGGTTGACAAATGTGAGGTGGCCAGAGACGACCTCGAAGTTAAGCAGACAAGAAGGAGCTCGCGAAGCAATGCGAACGCTGCAGAAAGCGCGGTCGTGAAAGTTCTTCCTGCTTAGTGTGTCATTGACGATATTGAAGTTGTGGCCCACAAGGGTACTTTGCTCGAATGTGACCAAACACTAAGAACCACTGGGTGAATGTCAAAGCACACGCACACGCTACAGCGAGCACGTTGGAACCCAGCCATGGTCATTGAAGGCCACCGAGTCGTTGGTGCGACCAATTGCAGACACTTTCACTCGGAGCCGCTTCAAACCATTAATAAATGCTGATATTAGACTGCAGCTTTGCGTCGCCTCCCGATGAACGCATGAAGCGTCCAGTTTTCAACGGTCAGAGTTTCAGAACCTGGATTTATCTGTCTTGCTATAGAGAAGGCTGTCGGTGCTCAGGCTATTACCGCAGTGTATGGCCTATCAGACAAGAGCTGATGATAATATTCTGATTGTTATGGACAGTGAAGGCTCGCTGTCAACATTTTTTTTTGCGACAGGAAGAAAGCTCGGACACTATGATTCTGACTGTCGTCCTGAAAATCTACTCCGACTTGTTCATCGCAAGACTGGAATACGTTAAGAGGGCGGCCAGAGCATCTGAACGTCAGCTGGAAAGAAGCCAAAGCTCGGCAAGGCTATGAAGTGCATTACCCTCGACGTAGTAAGATTTACGAAGAATTTAACGCGCTATATAGCAGCTGGCATGAAAACAAAGTATCCTTGAGAGTATGTCTAAGCATGAAATGGACTCCAGAAAAGGCGTAGGGCTTTGTGAGACGGCTCTTACTTCGTGGTATCAGCAATGTGCACCCGCCTTTGTCCGCTTGTGTCCTTCGGGGAGCCAGCCAACGTAGTGTCCCGGTATGCTTCTGCGGCATGAGCAGCCTTTGCCATAAGCCGCTTTGAATAGGCCGACCGCGTATTTTGCTTGCTTTGCCGCTTTTGGTGGTGAGCCACTCCATTTTTTAGTTTCGTGCTTTGCAGCGCGCTCTGTGTCTCTCGCAGTTGCCGCTCATTGATACGTTGTTCAGGCGGAGTTCGTCTGCTGCCTTAGCAAACATTCGCGGCGCAAAACCAACGTATCAACGGCTACGAAGACGCCGATTTCCAACACTTTAGGTAGAAAACTGCTACTTAGAACGCTTTACTCGGGAGACTCTGGCAATTGCTGAGTGGCCTAAGCCCTCGGTTAACAAAGCTGCTTTCTGTGCGCAGTCACTGGTTTGAATGCTTTGAAGTTCTTTCCTTCTCAACGCCGTTCGGGCGGAAAAAGTTGAAGTTACATGAATAATAATTTAAGCATCATGATTCGAAGCGCACTAATATTCACAGGGTCATGGGAGTAGATATTCATTAAACATGCAGGAGGTATTCATGATCTTCTTAAACAATATGACCCACTTGAGCGCTGAGGATTAAACTCATGTCAGGATTCGTGAATGGCCCCGGAACCTTTTCTCAAGCACTTCTTGAATTAAGGCTCTGACACCCTTACAAATAACCATGGCTAAATTGCTGTACTAAGGCAGATGTCCATGAACCTCCGGTCGTTATCACAGGAAAGCTGCGATGATTTCGATACTATTTTCACGAGGATACCAGCAACGAGGCCACAGCTTTATTGGCTCCCAACTGTCCAATCCTAATCGATGAGTAATTATCGGTATTGGCGTCATGAATTGCAGTCAGATATATGAAAAAAATCCTTTCTTTCTCTCTTTTTTTCTGTGTGTATTTGTCTCTTCCTTGCTTATTTCTCTCTTCCCTTCTTCCTTTTCGTCTTTTTTTCTACTGTATTTCATATACAGGTTCATGGAGGTTCATGGACTTTTAAGATCGATTCATCAAAGTACATTTCACTGTCACAAAAACGTGCATTAAGAAACCAGCACGCGTATACGCTAACCGAGTAGCCTTATCACAGTAACTCTTTCAAAGATTCTTTCTTCCCACTAGGAAGAAGAGAATGGAACCGTCTAGACGCATCTATAACTAACGCTGATTCATTTTCAAATTTTTGTTCTGAACTAGAAAGCGCGTTTTAAAACTACAGTTGTGGTTCGAAAGGTTTTTTCAACTTCAAGGAGTATACGATGTGTTATGCCCATGTTTATATTATGTTTATGTTTCTGAAATAGCACGCTTTTTTCTTTGGATTGCTTGTGGAAATCTGTCAAACTTCTTTTCAGTTTTTCTGAGCTATGAATTGTCTAGATTATTGTTGTCCTTTGCACAGCCGCTTTTTGAAATGTTTATCATTTACCCTGTATTATACATGTAGTGCCCACCTGCTAAGGTCTCAACCAGAGACTGGCAGTATTTGAAATAATAATAATAATAAAAATACATATTCTGATACGCAGTGCATTTGGACGCAGGAATTTTAGGAACTGTTTTTACCTGCAACAAATACTTCTTTTGTTCCTGACCAAACATAGACGCAGCTACAACAGAAGTAAAGAATACTTTTTTTTTACCGTGAACAAAAAATGGATGCTGCGCTATTTACTATCCCTTTTACTGCTCCTGCTCCGAAGCCCACCTGCGCCTGGTGACCACAGGGGACACACTCTCCAGTGTGTCGACTGTCCATCCCTTTCGGCCGGAAGGAATTCCGGGAAGATTGTTTTTAGTCCGTAGGCAATGACGGGCGCTTTAGGCTGCTGCACACCACGACAGTGACGGCAGAGACCGTTTCAGATGCAGATTTAGCTTTAAATATAGCACAGTATGCAAGTGAAGACATGTGACTCAGCCCTGGGCTAAAAATTAACTAAGGAGATGGTGCGAAGCATGCAATGTTGAGTAACTTGCATTATAACCACAGCAAATACAGGAGCGCTCAGCAGAAGCCCATCGACGTCCTTAAGCGGGCGTTGAATCTTGATGGCCTGGGACTCCCCAATGTGCCATTATGATCAAATTTCAGAAAAGAGGATGCAGTAAGCCAGAATCGACCTATTGCTTCGAGTTAACTGATCTTGCAGAGAAAAAGGAGGTCCCGAGTCCTGAGAATGTAGTCAAGAAAAGGGGTATCCTTTCGGGTTGAAAGCACTGCGTAATAGCACCTCAGCGTTGTTTGGAACGGCACTCTATGCACGTGCTCTGTGCTTACGGGAATATAAACAGCGTCCTTACCTTCATCAGTCCAGAAAAGGATTGTTTCAGGCTCGTCGCCTACTCGCTGATGATACGCGATCTCAGTTCTGTAAAAATACAAGCCCGAAACATTGCAGTCTTTATACGCCATTTTGGTAAGTGAGAACGGCAAACGTGTGCCCCTGTAACCTTATATAAATATAAATACAGCGCCACCTATGTTGCGAAACATTGCCACAGAATCTTTTTGGGCTACGGAAGCTGTTTATGAAGTTCATTTAGAATGTACATATCGGCAAGAAAGAATCCCTATGCGTTCGTGCAGTTTCCGTTGGTAGAGAGCAAAACATGTAGAATTTTAATATACTGCATTGTGTTGCAGAGTAAAACCGTGTACCAAGGATATGTTTATGTTAGCAGCTGCTCACCGGGGTCAAGCCGTGTAAAGCGCCTAAACGATCACAGCCAATTTCTGAAATAGTTACTCAAAAACACTGTCAATCCGAAAGTTTAGGCTTTAGTCAACAGTGATTCCCTCGTAGCTGGAATACGCTAAGTCAGTTTGGAAGCTTTACCCGCATTACCATTAAAGAAATCGGTTGCAGATCAGTCTTGCCACATGTTGGTACTGCAATCTCCTAGGCCTTGTACCTGCGACAAATCTAGCTCTAAGATGTCATCATTCGCATCTCCCCGTACGCTGGCCTTCGTTTCTGGTATTGTTATTCCCTAGATCGTTTCCATGATGTTTTCATTATTGCCATTTAAGCGCCAACTAACCTGGCCTCATTGTAATGTTAACTTTGCGTCAGCTATGGTATTACCATATCTGAATAGGCATTTTCTGAAACAAGTACTTTTTTCTTCGGCCAGTTATAAAAAAAACTTCCGAAAGCTGTAATCGCATTTCAGCACGCATTGGGAGCATTGAATATTCGCTAATTTTCAAATGGCTTTCATTCAAAATGCATCACGGGTTCTTTCTTCCCACAGAATTGAATCTGTGCTGTGTTTGCCGTTCTTTGTCACGATTTCCGGCCCCGAGGGCAAGACCAGTTCAATAATTAGGCACAATATATGGTTGCAACGACCTGCTATTTGAAGTTCTAGCCTGAAGTGATATTGAAGGTTTTGAACGTTTCCTGGTAAATGTCAGGTTCACATATTACGAACAGACAATATAAAATTTTTTCCTGCATGAGCCAGGTGAGCAGATTTTTTTTTTTGTAGTCGAGAAGTGTGCCATGATGCACCGCAAAAAGCTGGCAGTTGTGTTTTCCAGCGCCATTGCTGTCACACAGTCATTCGAGCGAATCTTGGCGCTGCCGGAGCTCTCAGTGCAAATTAATAAAACAGGTACGTGAAAATGGCTTTAAGTTGTCGCGTAGTCAAAAAATTTTAGCAGTATGATATTTCAGTATTTCGTGGCTGGCATTTGTATTCAGTCTGTTAAATGAGCTTTTAAAAGGCCAGTCCGTTTGACACTTGGAGCAAAACTGGAACGGAAGAAGCACGCTCACATTAGTAAGACACACGCAGGGAAGACTTCAATCCCCGTCCATGTTTGTGCCTTGGTAATGTGAACGTGGTTCTACGTCTGGAGATTCACTTACTTTACATCTAGCGTTATACGTATCTTCAATTAACTTTGACGAGCCATTAAATGAGCACATTTCTTGAAATAGAAATTTAAAATCAAGCTTTAGTACTTCTCAGAAGATGGGGACCCTTGAAGAGTCCATATGTACGTAGCTGTCTTCTCTTCCGGGTTGAACGCTGTCCGGTTGGCTGCCGTGCACTCGTAAATGCTGTCGAAGTCGTAGTCCGAGATGGCCAGAACATATTCAAAATTTTGGAATACCTGCAGCCCAGAGATCATACAATAATGTTCACTAAGATAAAAAATGCTGAAGTTATCATGCAGAAAAACCAGGTCATAAATCTTGTGAAAAAAAAGGGGCTCATCCAACCTGAGAATAGCTAGGGCGCCACTAGAAAAACAAATCTCCTTCTGATAAGCCGGTGTCTTGGCTGAAGAAAATTTCTGTTTGGGCTGAGCTTCGTGATCGAGACTATAAAACCTGAGCCCAGTTCCTGTAAATGGTAGTTGCTTTGCCAGCTACATAAACTGCATGCTTTTTATGATTTTCTTACGTTTTTTCTTTAGAGATATACAGTGTATGCTCATGAGTTATCACTTCATTTGAATTATTAAGGAACTGTTTCCTCCCCTGCAGATTCGCAAAATGGAGACTTTCCGACCTTTTGCTTAACATGCCTAATTACTTTTGGCAAAATTGGTGGCGGCATGTTTTATATCAGGCTTCATCATTCTTAGCGCCAAACACTGACGTCATCAAAAGGCTATGAGTGATACTGGAGATCGTTGGTTTAGTTTAGTGTATTGGGGTTTCACGTCCCAAAGCGACCCCGAATATTACGGAAATTTCGACAACCTGGGGTTCTTTAACGTGCACTGAAATCGCACAGTACACTGGCCTCTAGAATTTCGCCTGCATTGAAATTCAGCCGCCGCGGCCAGGATCGAACGCGCGACTTTAGGGTCAGCAGCCGAGCGCCGTAACCACTGAGCCACCTCGGCAGGGCGATACTGGAGATCATGCCAACTGAAATGACTTTTCAATAGTCATAATACTGTGAACCGGCAATATTTCAAAATCATGCCGTGAACTTCACGGCCCATTAACATTTTATACGATTCCGTACCAAATTTCCACTGCTTGACCTAACTGTTTACTTGGCAGTAGGAGGATAGATCCTGAATATGCAGTTAAATCCCCCCAGCACAATTTATTTCATATGCCTTTCGTTCCTTTTGGAGGAATTTAATCACACTTCAAAACTCCAAATCACTCACTGCCTTTGTAGACTCACACTGTACTCAACTTCTGAACAACTTACATTATTTCCTTTCATCGGACTGCGCTTCTATAAAGCGATTTCGATTCGCAGACAAGGTCAGCTCTCTTAACAGTGCCAAAACCTACTGGGGTAGAAATGAGTTGCTGGGCGACTTGGTATTTCATGCTTTCATTCACACAACGCAAAGACGAACGCGCACACCACAAAGGGCCGGCGCTTTGTGGTATCTCCAATCTTGTCCGTGTTCGTCTTTGCGCTGTGCGAATGAAAGCATACTGGGGTAGAATGCTCATTGAATACCTCTCGTACATGCATTCTTTTGCTGTTCATCCCTGCCTCGTCTATTTGAGGGAAATGTATGTAGCAACAGTTTCTGTTTGGGGCTCATTGCTCCTGCTGGTACCAAGTACCCTGCTGGATGATAGGAATGGGTGAATAAGTTAATGTTTGGTTGTGTTGGCTTTTACGGTACGTAAGCAGCTTATGCATCACATGCCTAATACGGAATATACTAATGGGTGAAATAGTTAACGACTGGGAGCGAAATAGGCAACATCCCGAACGTCAGCTGGGCCCGGCAACGACCGGTTGAGTTGGCCGGTCGGCAGAAAACAGACAGTCTGGCTGGGTTAGCCCGATTGCAGGGGGTAGGTTAACTCAGGCAGACCCGCCTGGAAATGTGGAAATGCACGCTGCCCGACCAAAGTTCAGTCTAGCGGTGGTCGGAGCGATTTTGGACGGCTCCTTTGCACGAACACGTTGCACAGCACTGTCCTGCGCTGTGCGACAGTGCAGTCGTGCTGGTCTTACCTCAGGAAGATCTAGCCCATTTAAAGACACTGTCCTCGAAGCGAAGTCGCCTTGCTCAACGAGACGCCTGACTCTACCCGCTCATGTCGGGCTTATCTAAACGAAGCTATTATCCGTGAAAAGCTTTTGGTGCTAGCAGCGTGCAACAGCCAATGCTGGTATATTTGTTTCACTTAGCCTTCCCAGAGGTCACCTTCTTCATAATATTTTTGAGATAGTGCATTGCGACTCGGTGCTGAGTATTTTGTAGACGTAGTTTTCAGGCAGACCATTTTTGTTGAATTTTCAGCTTTTCTTTGAGAACACGCAGATGGTTCTTTTCGTTGAATTAGCTTCGAGGCAAGTAGTACGAAATGACAGCAGTGGCGATTTTTTCTAACCACCGTACTGGTATTACGAGGCATGCTCGTCTGGTTATTTCAGCCCTTTGCCTACCTGCCAGGGTGGGCCAATGGTTACAGAATTTTTCGTGTGAGCGAAACGCGGGAGGATGGAACCTAAGTTGTGGTGACCGCGTTTCCATAAAGGTGTAATATAAAAGCGCCAGAGCACTGTGCTATATCACGACAAGCTAAAGAACCCTGGATGGCAGAAACAATCTTTAACCCCCGATTAGGAGACTTTTTCTGCATCCTTTGTTCCTTCCCTCATGGCGTGAATCAGGTGTCCAACCTAAGTTACATAGCCCCAGGATTCTTGCTTTCTGATAACGATAAACATTTACACTACAGCAGCTCGCAGGTGACTTGTTTCGCATTAGTATGATATGAAGAATGAACGGGATAGCGTTAAGTCTCTCGTTCTGAAGGAAATCCGTTGTCGTGGTCGGCGTTGTGCGCGAAAAATCTCGAGAAGTAACCTCGTTGGGCCATCTAGGTCACGTGGCTTTGCGACTTCATCCCAAACTGCCCCAAAGGATTGTGAGCAAACTGCCCACCGTGACAGTTCAATTATTGGCTAGTCACGAGAGGTTGCTTGGGAAGAGAAACAACGCGCGCAAGCCCCGCCGCTGGCAGCATCTGCCATCGCAGGGCAGTGGCGCGTCGCTTAAGCGCTGTTCCAAGAGTGGCATGAGAACCCCCCGGGATCTATGAATGTAAAGTCGAGAATGGCCGATTCTGCATATATGGCCATTAACCCATTAACTGTATTGCCTCATACCTTCAAGGCGCAGCGTATTCGTCCCGTCCAATTTTTTATTTCCTTTTATATTCATTCGTGTTTGATAGCTTGCTAAGATTTTAATGGAAGTATGCGTTAAGACCTCCCCACCACACCCGTTTCATGGACGCGAGAAGGCGATTTTCCAAGAGCTCGTTGTTAATTACAGAGAAGCCCTGTATGCTATTGGAGAGCGGCGTATATTACCCGAAAATAGTTTGCGTCACCTTTCCTATCGTACAGATTTCTGGATCAACCCCTAAAATTTCGGGACTTGAGCCCTAGAAAAACTTCTGTATTTTACGATGTCATCTGTGGACGTAGAATTACTGTACCATTAACCGGATACCCCGAAGCCAGCGTCAACGCACCCCATGTTGATATACAGTTACTTTGCCTGATGATGATGATGATGATGATGTAGCCTTCCCTTTGTAACGGGCGGGCGCCTACCAAAGGTGCCCTGGCTGGATAGATACACACATAAAAACACCACTATCAAACGCGAAGCGGCAAACACACACGCGAATACCGACGAAACAGTACTGGTCTAATGTCGCACCAGCGTCCACCACTCTGTCAATCGGCGCTTCGTCGCTGCAACTGCCGCATGGTTTGCCGCATCCGCTGTGCAGCCCTCGTTCGAAGAACGGAAACCCAGCGCCTGCGGAAACGTAGCGCGCTCGTGCGGTGGCGTTGGCAGCTTCTCGCAGAGTAGGACGATGTGCTCCGTTGTTTCGTCGTGCTCTCCGCAGGCTCTGCACTGGGTGCATTCGACTGTAGTGTCGAAGCCCTTGCGGTACACAAGCGTTGGCATGGCACCCGCGCGTGCCTCAAACAACAGGCGGCTGCCTACACTGTTGTCGTAGAAGCTCTCAACGCAGATGTCCTGCTTGGCTGCCCGGTACACTTCCAGTGTCGACTTCCCCTCCATGGCAGCCCTCCACGCCTCTCGCTCCTGCGCATGCACTTGGGTATTAACTGCCTTGGCCCATTTCCTCGCGTTGTCGGCTTGTACTTCATTTCTGAAGAAGCCGAATTGCGACGAAGGTGTTGGAGCCGCTTCACCCATGTAGTCCGCAGGCAGTATTGACTTACATAGTCAAAGACTCTGCGCGCCCATCGATTTTTGTGCATCAGGCGCAGCCGGCCGTCGTAGGCTATTTTGCTTCTTGCCTCGCGAGCCTCGAAGGTAGACCAACCGAGGTCTCCCTGCACTGCCTCGTTAGGCACCCGCCCATGACACCCAGGCGCCAGACGTCCCACCGCTCGCTGACCACGCTCGAGCCATTCCCTTGTGGGCGCTGTCACGCAGATAACTGAGTTTGCAAATGACAATGCGGGCACATGAACTGCCTTCCACAGCTCGCGGACCATAACAAATCGATTGCAGCCCCATAGGCACCGCCTTCTCAATATGTTTCCCGCTCGCTGCGAAGCTTGTTTCAAGTGTTCCTCATGTTTTGCAGCATATTCTGGCTGCGTGCTGAACCTAATGCCAAGGTATCGGTATTAAGTTGCCATCTCGAGGACGTCCCCGTTTGGTAGGTGGACCGGCTGCTCGGCGTCCAGCGGCGCTGAAAAACACAGCACCGCCGACTTCTTTGAGTTGAAGCTCAGGCCAAGTGGCGCCATGGTCTCAGCGCATATGTTGATGAGAGCCTGGAGGTCCGCATTGGTCTCTGCCATTAATACTACATCATCGGCAAAGACTAGGCCCGGTAATATCCATCGGTCCTTTACACCACCGCTGATGTAGCTTAGCGTGAACCCCAACTGTGCTTCCAACAGCTTGCGCTCCACCCCTGCAGCGTACAACATATACAAAAGAGGGGACAACGGGCAGCCCTGCCTCAACCCTTTCTGTACGGCCACTGGCTCCGAGCTGACGCCGCACACTGTGGCCACCACTGTGCAGCGTGCATAGAGGCGACGAAGCACGTCGATCCAGGCGGAGGGCATTTCCAATGACTCTAGGCGTTGCATTAGAGGCTCATGTGGTACGCTGTCATACGCCTTCGCGACGTCCATAAAACAGCAGGTCAGCCCACGAGCTTCCCTTCTTGCAACCTCAATACACTGGGTGAGGACAAAAATATTATCCTCCAGCCGCCGGTCTCGAAGAAAACCATTTTGGAGCTCCGTCAGATGCCCATTTTGCTCCGCCCAGCCACTCATCCGCACTTTTAACACCTGCGTAAACACTCTGTACATTACACTTGTCACTGTCAGAGGCCGGTAGTCACGCAGAAGGCCGCTGTCCCCACCCCTCTTGGGAATCAGTGTCACTCTTGCACGAAGCCAGTCTGCTGGTATTGGTGCACCTTCCAGAATGCCCCCGAAGATATTCGCCATTTGTTTTCTTGACTGGGCACCGAGGCACTTGACGAGGCCAGCGGGGATGCCATCCAAACCGCAGGCTGTACGCGCGCTGATTTTGCCAATGGCCCTGTCGACTGCTCCACTCGAAACCGTCCAATGCCTGTCGTCCGGAGGTCGTGAGGGTGTTTCCACGCCTTCGAAGACGTATGGCGTGCCATCAGTTGCGTATAGTTGCCTCATGTGGTCTGTCAGTATGCGGTGGAGATCGCCTGTCTTTCCCGTTTCTTCATCTCTGATCAGCGGGTCTGGTGTTCTGCCGTCCATAGACGCTACGTACGACCAAAATTTAGCTGCTGCATTTTTACCAGCGGACTTAATCTCTGCGAGCGTCTGCCGATCTGCCTCGGCAATTTTACGCTGTATCATTGCCTGAATTTCGTGCTTGCGTTCGAGGTAGGTGCCCCAGGCTGCAAGTGCTTCATCCGTGGTCAGCATCTTCAGAGCATAGCGGTGATGGCGGTTTGCAAGCCTTCGCGCTTTATAGGCAGCTTTCACCTCATCATCCCACCACCTTTTTCTGGACCGTCCTCCTCTCGAGCGGGCCAGAGTCTCATGCCTTGCCATGATGCTACGCAGTTCAGTCACGTACTGGTCGTATGTCGCGGACTCTTCGCGGGCCAGGCTTTCTTCGAATTCTTCTGCGACAGCCTCGTACGCCTTGATGGGCAGGAAGCGCTTGGTAGACCGCCTGCGATTCTGTGGCGTACTGCGCCTAGCGGAGGTTGTAAAGTCAAGTCGTATGCGGTTATGGTCGCTTCCAAGGCTGTAGCGGCCCTCTTCATCTATGTGCACGCGACACATGAGGGAAGCTAGGCGCCTGCTGACAAGAGCATAGTCTATGCAGGTGCGACTCCCCCGAGCACACCACGTGAACGCACCTTGGCAGTCCGCCCGCAGATTAGTGACCTCCAGAGAAAGGTCCTGAGCCAGAGTCTGCAGGAGCTCACCATTGGGATCGGTGTACCCGTCCAGCTCTTGGATGTGCCCGTTGAAGTCACCGAACACAATAATTTCCTTGTCGAGTGCCCAGCGGCTTGCATCTGCTTTGGTGCACTGAATGATGCTCAAATTCGCTTGATATTGGTCTGCTGCCCCGCCTAGGTACACGACACACACGGCGACCGGGGTACCAAGTATATGCCCGGACACCCATGTGTGATCAGCACAGGGCCCCCCCAGGTGCAACCATGTACTGCTCCGGCGCCACAGGAAACCCACTCCACCACCCTTACGCGAACCAACACATCGGTTACTGCCAGCCCAACACCACAGTTGGCTGGTGGGCGGTTCTTCCAAATCGCGTAGGTGCGTTTCGGCCACTGCGTACAGCGTCACATCCTCCTCCAGCAAAGTTCTGTACAGCTCCTCCCACCTGGCCAGCCTCCTGCCACCATGTAGGTTGAGAAAACCCACAACCACCTTTGCTTGCCTCCTTTTGTGCCGTTTCCTCTGAATCCTCGGTCTCGACACGTTAATCCGTGGCCGTATTCGTCGATGGCACCCGAGCCCCCCCGTCAACACATTAGGCTGTTGCGGGGAGAGGCAGTCTACTGGCGCATCGGGGACCACTGCTGCATCAGGTGGTGTCGGACATATTCGCCCACTATGCCGAAAAAGTTGGCAGCAGGTGTTGCAGTCTGAGTCGGAGGAAAGTCCTGGAAGCACTGCTGTGGTGGGGGCAGCTGGATCGATGGCACGGGAAGCTGAGCACGCTGGGCCAGCAGGCCTGAGTCCAGTGTCAGCGGCCGGATGACGTTGTGTGCTGACGGCAATGGACCGGCAGAGGCATGAAGCAGAGGGCTCTGGAAGAACTGCTGTGGTGCGGAAGACTGCGCTGTCATCTCGAGCTGTTGTGGTTGCTGAGTCAGCAGGCTTGAGTTCGCTATCGGTGACTGGGGGAGGGCGTGTGCTGACGGCACTAGGGGTGGTGCTACAAACTCTGACGTTGCATTTCCTCCCATTTGAGGCAGGTGACTGTTGTCCTGGGGGGGTAGGGATTACATTCCCTGGACATCTGTCTCTGCTGACGACGGGTGTCCCCGATTGGCCGCTCTCTCTCCCTGCTGGCGGTTTGAGGGTGCTTTTGGATAGGCCTTCTCCTTTTGGCGCCGCGAAGACAGGATGCCTTGATTCCGTGGCCCCCTCGGAACGCCTAAAAAAGGCTGAGCCAATGTAGCTATCAGCGCAGCAACGCTTCGACTTGTCTGGGCACGATAGTGTAAACCATCCGTGGTCAGGCGCCCTTCACCCCGGACCGTCTGTGTGAGGTCCAGAAACGTTGTTCCGGGGGCTTCAGAAGAGGCGCAGAGCGCTCGTAGCCGCGAGTTCAACATCGTTGCTTGAGTTTGCGCCTCTTTCCCCCTTGTGGGCACTTCAGGCATAGAACAGATTATTAGCTTTGTTGCATGCGGGACAATCTGCTCTCTGATGGCCTGAACAACAGTTTCAGGGTGTGCACCTTGGATCACATCAGTGGCTCCTGCATGTATGACTACCACCTTAGCTCGACGTCCTGCGCCATCCAGCCCCTGACATAGAAGCTCGCGCGTGGTGGCAATCGTAGCGTCTCGGACGGAGCGGCTGACCACAAATTTAGTGCCTTTGAATCGACGCCGTAGGGCTTTTGCTACCCGCCAGGCGTTTCCATCGCCGCAGACCAGAACGTCACACTCTTTATGGGCATGATTGTCATTGCGCTGCGCCTTTTTTTCCGCCTTTGACACGTTTCCACTCGTGCTAGCGCTGTAACGGTTGATACTCCCATGTCGTGTCTGGGTGCCGCTGGACATGAAACGGGGCGTACTATGGGTATCATTCGAAAGAGAGAAGGTCCCAACACCATGTCGTGTGTCAGCTTCGGCATTCTCTACCTTGTTTCCCGTTGCCGCCGTCTGGAGTTCCTGCGTAACTCCTGTGACGGGTTCGCTCCAGTAGTCGTATGTATCACCCACACCTTCGTCAGCCGTCATTTTTGGTAGCTGTGCTGCGGCGCCGCCGGAGCTTCGCTGAAATTGCGCGTTGCCAAGACAGCCGGCCATGGGAGCGGTGGCGGTTATTGCTTCTAGGGCTGGCTCTGTAGCAGTAGCGGCATCCTGTTGGGTGGCCCTGACTGTCAGTGTATGCAGCCGTTGTTGCAACTCGTGAACCACAGTCTGAAGACTGTCGAACTCGGATTTCGTGGTCTCCAGGGCGGCGCTTAACGCCTGTACAGTGATGCACTGTTGACAAGTGAATGTGCTTTCCTGGGCCGTCGGCAGGTCCTCGAAGTCGGTCTCGACCAGGTACGCCCATCGGCGGCACACATCGCACTGTACCATTGGTTCTTGATCCCCCGGAGGTTGGCCTCTCTGTACTCTCCTCGTCATGGTCGTCAGAGCTTTCGGCGTCAGATTCCGACCGGAAGCGCCACCTTTACGCATCTGTCGAAGGCACTGCCGCGACGCCTGCTTGCCTTGCTCCCAGGTGGCGCCTCACTGGCCTTCACTGGGTGTGTGGCGCCATCTCCGTTCTGAGCAGTCCACTACAGCATCGAGAGGCACACGAGAGCAACAGGTGTCGCGACAGTAGTGGGCTTCGGACATGGAGGAAGAAAAACTAGGAGGGAGCATGACGTCACAATCTTGAAGCCTAGTCATAAAAAATATAATGGAAAGAATCATGGGAAATAGGCCCTCATGTGACAAGGCAGCGGTAGCTCTTAGCCGGATTTCGGTTTCGGTTTCGCTCTCTCGCTGTACGAGCAACTGCGCGACCATCTGCTTGTGTTCACTGACGGCTCCGTGGTGAGCGCCAACTGCTCGCTCGCCGCAGCGGCCACCGTCCCCGAGCGACGCTGCGCTGACTGCGGCGCAGTGGAAATATTGGAGCACATGCACCTTCGCTGTGCCGCTTCTGCAGTGCCGCGTCGCGAGATTCTCGCGGCCTGCAGGGCGCTGGGAATCATCCCGGACAGTCTCGAAGCGCTCCTGTGGTCGCGCGGCAGTGCGCGCACCCGTGACAGAACAATGGTGAGCCTCTGTGCGTTCATCGAGCAGGCGGGCTTGACTTCCCGCTCGCTCTTCGTCATGTAGTGCACGCGTGACACGAACGCTCCGTGGGTGCTACCTCGGACGGTGCCGCTCGCTCGATTAGTCCGAGACAGGACGCTACGAGCGCACCGCTATGTATACATACAGTTTACTTCTTTTTGTAAGTGATTGTGCGCTGTGGCCGGGAGACCCCGCGCAGGGGCAGACGTAAAGCCGCCGGCACTCTCTCTCGACAGCGAGAGAGAGAGAAATACTTCACTGCTGCATTTCACGTCGGAACCGCGTATGTGTGCGAGCGTATTCGGCACGACTTGTGCCGGGCCCATGGGCGGGCCGAAGTCCGCCTGAGAAATGGAATCTTGCGCAGCGCGCCGGAGCGCTCGTTAAACACGTCCGTCCGCCGTGAGCGCTCTGGAAGGCGCTGCGCCCTTTTTTAGAGGCTCGTTTCTTCGCCTACTCTCGAGTTCTCCGCTTATAGCATGCGCTGAAATAAGCGCTCTGTTATAGCGGGACAATCTTTAGGGCCAAGCAACCCTGAGCTACCATGTGTCACGTGTTGGCGGCTTTCCCGCCAGTCTGTACCCTGCTACCAGCAATAAAGGACGTAACATATAATTGGCGACGAGGTAAAAATGGCAACTGCGCTGGGCACGATTGAGGAATTCGTTCCAACAGAGGCGACGTCTTGGCCCTTGTATTTGGAGCGCCTCGAATTTTTCTTTCAAGCAAACGACATCGACGGTAACGAGAAGAAGCGAGCAACGCTCTGCAGCGTTTGCGGCCCAGCAACGTATGCCATCGTTCGCTCCCTTTGTTCTCCGGATGCGCCGTCGGCCGTGGCCTACGATGAGATCGTCAGGCGTCTCTCAAACCACTTCTCGCCGCGACCGTCGGTGACAGTACAGCGTTTCAAGTTTGGCACACGTCAACAGCAGCCCGGTGAGTCAATTGCCGACTACATCGCAGAATTGCGACGTCTCTCGGAACACTGCGATTTCGGTGCGTCGCTCGATGACATGTTGCGCGACCGGCTAGTGTGCGGGGTGCGAAGCGAGACCCTTCAGCGTCGGTTGCTGGCGGAGCCGGAGCTTACGTTTGCTACAGCTCGGGAGAAAGCCATTGCAATGGAATCTGCGCAGCGACAGACCGAGCAAATTCGCGGCAGTGCCGCATCGTGTGAAGTTGGCAGCGTGAGCGGGCGGCGTTTCGACCCGTGTGTTGCGAAGGTCTCTGCGCCAGTGACAGCCAAGGAGGGTACCCATAAGCAGGCTGGTTCGCCTGGGAGCACAAGCGTATGTTTCCGCTGCAAGGGTGCGCATTCGCCGAGCAGTTGCCCATTCATGAATATGCAGTGCCACTTCTGCAAGCAACGAGGGCACATAGTGAGAGCATGCAGGAGGAAGGCGGCAGCTCGCGCTTCGGCTGAACCCAACTCTGAGAACAAAAAACGGGCCAGTGGAGGCCGTCACAAGAATGCTGCGTCGGACGTTTACGACGTGTTCGTGCTGTCTGGTGAAGAGCCAGCCGTGAGAGTGGAAGTGCGCGTCAACGGAAGTCCCCTAGAGATGGAGGTGGACTCTGGTGCAGTGTGTTCAGTCATCAACGACCGGACTATGCAGAAGCTGCGAATATCGAAAAGGGCGTTGCGCCCAAGTACTCTTCATCTCCGAGCTTACAATAACAAGGAACTACGAGTGTTGGGTGAACTGACCGTGAAGGTGGAATTCAAGGGGCAGGAACATCGCCTACGATTGGTGGTGGTTAAGGGTGCTAGTATCGGACTTCTCGATCGGGACTGGTTCAAGTCTTTGGGAATAAGTCTGAGTGGTGTTCACAGTGTGTACGAGCCGAGTCGAACTGGCAGTAGGGGAACAACAGCCTTGCTCAAGAAGTATTCTTCAGTCTTTGAGCCTGGACTTGGGACAAGTAAAGGGCCTCCTGTACGCATAGAGGTGAACCCGGCAGCTCCGCCGCGATTTCTGAAGCCACGACAAGTACCGTTTGCATTGAGACCGAAGGTGGACGAAGCACTGGACAAGTTGGTGAGCCAAGGCATTTTCCAGCCTGTGCGGCACTCGAAGTGGGCAACACCTGTCGTTCCAGTTGTCAAAAAAGATGGATCGATAAGGATCTGTGGGGACTACAAGAGCACAGTCAATCGTGTAGTGCAGTGGGAGACGTATTCCCTGCCGACACCGGAGCAGCTGTTTGCCAGGCTGGCAGGTTGCTCGAAGTTTTCAAGGCTAGACCTCGGACAGGCGTATCAACAGAAGACTGTTGATGAAGAAACAGCTGACTTGTTGACGGTTACAACACATCGGGGACTGTTCCGCGTAACCCGTCTTCAATTTGGCGTGGCAGTGGCAGTGGCTATCTTTCAGAGGTACATGGAAGAACTGTTGCATGGAATTGATGGTGTTCTTGTGTTCTTGGATGACATCTTGATCGGTGGAAAGGATGAGGTGCAGCACAATGCTCGTTTACAAGAAGTGCTCAAAAGAATTCATGAAGACGGTCTGCGACTAAAGTTTGACAAATGTCAATTTGGTGTTGAGGAAGTGTGTTACTTGGGATTCCGTGTGAACTCTGCAGGTGTGCAGCCGACAGAAGACAAGGTGCGTGCTATTCACAAGGCCCCAGAGCCGACATGCAAAAAGGAACTTCAAGCCTTTTTAGGAGCTCTGAACTTTTACAACAAGTTTCTTAAAGGAGCAGCTCATGCCTTGGAGCCACTGTACCGGCTGTTGGACAAGGGTCGCGAGTGGCGTTGGATGGAAGCTGAGGCAGAAGCATTTCGCCAGGCGAAAGATCTGCTGCAGTCATCACATGTTCTGGTGCACTATGATGTCAACAAACCCCTAGTGCTGGCCTGTGACGCATCCCCGTACGGACTGGGTGCTGTGTTGAGTCATGTGTGCGAAGATGGCAGCGAGAGACCGGTTGCATATGCGTCGAGAACTATGAGTGCGGCAGAACGGAATTATGCCCAGACAGACCGAGAAGCGCTCGCCATCGGCTTTGGCATAAAGAAGTATCATCAGTTTCTATATGGGAGACATTTCAAAATTGTGACAGACCACAAACCTCTCTTAGGACTGTTGCACCATGCCAAGCCCATTCCCCAGGTGCTATCACCACGGATGCTGCGTTGGACCCTCATGTTATCGGCTTATGACTATGAAATTGAGTATCGACCAGCGGAGAAGCTTTCCAATGCTGATGCATTCAGTCGTTTACCACTGAGAGCCAGTAGGGCAGAGGAAGAGGAGCAGCGTCTTGGGGAAGTAGGGATGCTGGAAATGGCGCCGGAAGTAGCATGGAACTCTAGGAAGGTGGCAAGATTCACGTCAAGGGATAAGCTGTTGGCTAGAGTCTGCAATTGGGTGCAGCATGGGTGGCCAGAGGGTAAGCTGCCAGAAGAGTTTGCAGCGTTTGTGAGCCGCAAGCATGAACTGTCGGTGTACCAAGGTTGTTTGCTGTGGGGCAGTCGTGTGGTCATTCCAGAGCCAGCTCGACCGTATGTCATGGACATTCTTCACACAGCTCATCCAGGAATTGTCAAGATGAAGGGGCTTGCCAGAGGAGCCGTGTGGTGGCCAGGAATCGACAGAGATGTTGAGCAGAAAGTGAGAGACTGTGCACGTTGTCAGGAATCCAGGTCTGCGCCAGCAGCTGCAAAGATTCACCCTTGGGAATTCACCAAGCGTCCTTGGACAAGACTACACATCGATTTTGCTGGGCCCTTCCAAGGCAAAGTTTTCCTCATTGTGGTGGACTCTCACTCAAAGTGGTTGGAAGTGTGCCGGATGAATTCCATGTCGACAGCTACAGTTTGTGCGAAGCTTCGTTTCCTTTTTGCTACCCATGGCATTCCAGAAACTGTTGTTTCTGATAATGGCACTGCCTTTTGTTCGGAGGAGTTCAGAGACTTCATGTGCCGGAATCAAATCCGACATGTGACCGTTGCCCCATATCACCCTTCTTCGAATGGTCAAGCAGAACGCATGGTGCGCGAAACCAAGGGAGTACTCAAGCGAATGGTTGGAGGCGATATCGACACACGTCTGGCTAGGTTTTTAATGACCCAGCATATCCTGCCTCATGCTACAACAGGCAAGAGCCCGGCCGAATTGCTAATGGGCAGGAAACTTTCAACTGTGTTAGAGCGTCTGCATCCTGACCTGCACTCCAGTGTGCAGCAGAAACAAGAGCAGGTGATGCAGCGCCGTAGCCAGGCAGTGCGACTGTTTGATGTGGGGGATCGAGTGTTTGTGCGCAACTATCTCTATGGGCCCAAGTGGTTGCCGGGCATTGTGGATGCTGTCACAGGACCAGTGTCGTACTTGGTCGTCACCAAGGACGGTCGTCGATGGAGACGTCATGTTGACCAACTCGGAAGTCGTTCTGCCAGCTACGCATTGGACAGTTTCGCTTCTGGGATGTGTGAAGAGGAGGAACCGCTGGTTGCTTCCCCGGCAGAGTGTTCCGGGCTTGGCATTCCTTCAAGCCTAGAGGACCCTGGAAGACGGGACCAAGGAGAAAGACTGGAGGAGGCTGCAGCGCCCAGTACCGAATCTGCTTCCTGTGGTGAGGACCGTGAAGCGAGTGCTTCCCTTCAAGTCCAGCGACCACAGCGCCAACGCAGCCGCCCTGCGTATCTGAAGGACTTCGTGACGTAGGGGGGAGGAGTGTTATAGCGGGACAATCTTTAGGGCCAAGCAACCCTGAGCTACCATGTGTCACGTGTTGGCGGCTTTCCCGCCAGTCTGTACCCTGCTACCAGCAATAAAGGACGTAACACGCTCCGTATGTGTGTATAACGACGAAAGGAATTCCTCTCCATTCTCTTTATGAACCACAGTTGAACAGTGACGAGGTCGCGGCCGCACCCTTTGATGAAAAGTTTACCTGCAGTTTTCTACAGCGCACCCAAAAACTCAAGAGTGTAATCAACAGAAGTGCTGAGACGCGGAGCCTTCAGACAACCTCGAACTCGGTACGCATTCCGCCAAAGCTGCAACACAGGCGCTGCGCTTTTGCGCTACATCGGAGCACGGGCGTTCACTAAAAAGCACCGCTGGTTGGCAGTCTGGTAACTGTGTGGAGGGCCTATTTCCCAAGAGTCAGTGCGCAAAAGGGCCCTCGGCAGCGGCGTCAGAGGAGGGTGGCTTGCAGAAGCTGAGCGCACTCTCTCCTAGTTTTTTTTACCTCCATGGCTTCGGAGAACGATACTCTCCAAGTACCTACAAGTGCGCGTAGGTTTGAAATATTGCTCTTCCAAGCATCCAAATTACGAAGGAAAGCCGCAACTCTTGCATGCAGGAGGTGGACTTGGTGCAGTGGTTAGAGCGAGTGCAGGCTCAATCCACTTGATTCTGGCCGCAGAACTTGCTTTATTTTAGGCAAATTACTTCTGCATTTAATATAACAGCTTGCTATTAATGCGTCGGCTGCACGTAGGCCTACCTCAATGGGTTACGAGCAAAGTACTAGCCATGTGGATAGGTTGCACCATCTGCGGTAAACACCAAAATCACAAACGTTTTCTTTCTAACAGTTAGAGAACACTTGTGCTAAAATTTCGTTTATTGATAAGAAAACTTCGTTTACAGTGAACTTGTGCTCTGTGGCAAAAAAAGAAACAAAACAAAAAATACCGCAAAGCACGAGAACAGTAGGTGCACGAACGCACAAAGTTACTATCAGCAATGGTCTGGCGCTAAACGATGAAAATAAGTTGGCTTCCCCGCAATTCATGGATGCTTTCCGACCATGTGATCGTACTTGGCCAACAGAGGCGCGAGTGGCCCAGGGAAAGCAAGCACGCAACTCTGGGTTGTTATACAGTAACTCTACGACCCCCATGACCGCGAAAGGCGGCGAGGTCGTTTCCGTAACAAAAAGACGAGTCTGGAAGGAGTTGTTTTAGGACATATGCTAAGAAATAAGACCAAGGCGAAGCGCGGATGAGCAAGCTGATGATAGAGCCCCAAAGGCCCTTGAAAATGGCGTTTCCAAAGGTTAGAATAAGGAGATACGCACTAAGGAGTATGACGGATACGAGTATTGTCAAGAAGTGGTGACTTCTGGTAGACCACAATGGCAGTGAAAATCACAATGGCAGTCAAAATCACAATGGAGCTGCCCACAGCGCCTGCTTGTACCCGTAATTCCTCCCGCTTCCTAAAATGCTTGGCTAACCTAAGCTTAACATCAACCTGTCCCTGATGGGTTACAAATGGGTTAGAAATATGGGTAAGAATTGAAGTCGGTTCCCTAGCTCTGAATAAGGAGAATTCATTTCGGTGAAAGTGTTAAACGGCGATGCTTCCACGCATGTGATGCATGTGAATAAACCTTGAATAAGCTGATTGATTGATTTGTTGATCCAGTGCCCTCCTACTGCGTCCCGCGAAACTCACGTGTACCTTTGGGACATTAAACACCACGTCCAATAAAATACAATTCCATACTATACCATATCACGTCATGCCATGCCATACTATACCACACCATACCATATTATATCATACCGAACCATACCATGCCCCACCCTACTACACGGGATCTTTAAGAATGGAGTGACGTCTGACGGCCGAACGTCGTATAAATCGTCTTCGTTGGTGCAGAAAATGATAATGCCCTGAGGCAATATAATTTTTCCTCTGGTTTGTTATTGTTTTGCTGAAGAAAGTTGAATGATTAGTTGCTAATGCTTGCGGCTCTACCCACGTCTTGAAGAAGCATCGTTTTAAACAGAAATATTAAAATAATACCGAAAAAAAAACATATTGGGGGAATAGACTGGATCAGCCAAAGCGCACCTATTACGATTTAAAGCTTATGACAGGTCGCACATTTAGACATCCACGTCATGATATGGTAGCGCTTTCGGGAACGGTGTCCGCGCAGACCACGCCACGAAAGAACTTTTACGAGCCAGCTCGCTGGAAAAGTTTTCCCGCCAGGCTTCAGCTCAGATTAGTTGTTCACAAGATCAAAGAGTCATTTGGCTTGCATGATGAGTTACGTCTGCGTAGACAGGAGCGTCGGCAGCTGTGCGCTGTTACTCGCTATAACTTAGGCGGTCCGACCTTCGGATCGGCACCGGGGTTTCGGGTAGTGAAGATCTGGCAGGCCTGCGGGCAGGGTGGCACAAATTGCTTATGGGATGGCGTCAAGTTTTGTACCACAAAACCGTTAGTGCGACCTCCCAAAACCTCTGACTAAAAGCGCCCAGTGTAATCAGCGAGGAGTGGTCACGTACTGTGACTTTCACATTTATGATCTCAATAGCGTTCATTGCATCTTTGCCCTGTCTCTAGGAAAAGTCTTGTTTTTTTTCCCCCATTTTTAAAATAGGGCTCATAAACCTTTCTTCTTTACTTGTACCTCATTTCTAGACATATTAAGTCCTTTTTGAGCGTTACTAGAACTAATTTCAGGCAGTGTCACATCACTTCATAAGGAACTCGGTCAGTTTATCTGGATAACGCTCCATTTTCGCCTCTGCACTTACCGTTCTGAGAGTGAGCACCAGCCCAAGTGTCACTGTTGCACATCTTTTGGGTTTGCCATTGAGGCCAATACTGTGCCTTTTTTTCAATTTATAATGTTCACAATTGAAGCACTTATCGTAAATACTTGCTCTACTGACCAGCACGAGAGCACTTCCGCAATGTCGTAGCAACCGCTGAGTGAGAACTCACGCTGGTTGCTATGCTCTATTCACTGTGAAGCTCGCAAGGAGGTATGAGCTGCATGCTTTTGAATCCTAAGGACTTAGTCCTCGTGATCCATCTTACTGGATTAACCGAGCCGGGACTGCGTAGAGGGATCTAAGGGACTGTGCTCCTGTTGTGTAAGATGATAGGTGTGGCGGCCAAAGCGCGACCTCAGAAAGTAGGCCCGTGCAGTGCTCTAAGCACTGCGTCGAGCATAACCAGAGCCCTTTGCCAGTGGAGAGCTTCAATGACACCACCTGAGTGGTCTCCTGTCCAGGGAAGACCAGTATGAGAGGAGAGATTATATAATGGCGTTCCAAAATCCTGCATTTGGTTTCGGCGTGGACATGGCGCTCCGGGTGGCCGTTTGTTGCGGAGAGTACGCAGTTGTCCTCCGGCGGCTTGTCTAGCAGAATGACATGCACGACTTGTCCGTCATAAATGTTATTATCATGTTCATTACGAAAAAGTGGAGCGTCATGGCCCAAGGGGAGGTTTTACGCGACTTCAGCAGCGGTAATATTTGCTACAGTTTTGCTTGGGCGTGACGGGCCAAGTATACTGCCGGTGCGATGATCCACTTTGTACCAGTTGTCAACGTAGAAAACGGCTTCACTTGACAGATTATAGTGTAGGAAAGACTTTTTGGGTGGTGTTACAGCGTGCAGAAATCTTGCTGGCCAGGTTAGCTGGTTTTTTCGAACGACCTCAACGCATAACTGAGGCCACTGGTATTCGTCTTGAATTCGTTATACAACCCCAGCGGTGGCCTAGTCATTTGAGCATCCGCCTCGCATGCTGGGGGTGCGGGTTTTGATTCCCAGTGCCGACGGGTACCCATCGGTGATACAATGGGTACAAGCTTCCCCTGACCTGGTTCGGCTTATTCAGGGTGAAGTGCTTGGGAAATGGGTCTTTGACCCTACCTTGAGCTACCGAAAATACCTTGTGCAATGGCGCTCTTTGGATGCAGATGCCATGGCGCCACAAAAATTCACCGTCATCATCAATTCACTGCACAAGGCGACTAAAAGCGAAATACCCATCTTCCGGTTCGTATGTGTAGAAAGCAGTGTTGTCACGGGCTGTGCACTTCATGTGGCCATAATCCTGTATGCAGGATGACGCCCATGAGCACTCCGGCACGCTGCCGGCAGCGTGAAAGACGCGTTTAAATAATCGTATTCTGTGCACTGCTTTTATCCAGAGGTACATGCAGTTGTAATGTCACTTCACGAATAGACCTTAATAGAGAACCGACAAACAACTTAGTGAGCTCCGATTTGCTAGAGACAATTGCTTGTTAGCGAACGTACTCTTCTAGGCGCCAGGGCGAAACATGCTGACTTGTGGGGTGTGACGAAGGCCGTGCTGAAGATTTTATGTGAAACTGGACTGAATAACCGTATGTGATCGCCTGTGCACAACCTACATGGTTTGCACAGCTTCCACGGTTTACGCGGTTTACGGTCTGACATGCGTGAGAGTGCATATTTGTGTTTTCATGGAGTCCCTACTCCAGTCTGTGTTAATGATATGCGTCGGTGTGTGTGTTCCGCGATACGAGTGCCAGCCAGTATGTGTGTGAGTGGACATCCATAAAACTCATTGTATTATGCCATCATCATCATCCTTCATTCGCACTTTCCCTTTCCTCCCTTTTCCCCAGTGTGGAGTAGCAGGCCAGGGACATGTTACCACCAGCCGACCTCTCCTCCTCTCCTTTCTCTCTCTCTCTCTTAGTGGAGGAACTGCAGTGCATTGTTTAGAACCTGACCACTCATAGCAGAGCTGTGGGAATGGGCATTAATATGAAGAAAACAAATGAAATATCTGTTAGGACACAATGTGAGTTTAGGATCGGCAGCCAGGTTTTGGAAGTTGTAAGGGAAATGCATCTATCTGGGGCAAGTAGTGGAAGCAGAGCCGGATCATGAGAGCGAAATATCCCAGAGAACAAAAAATGGCTGAGGCTTAACTTGGTTAAGCCTGGAGAATGCGAAGCATCATCGTGTCGCGTAATTCGGAGGCGCACAACCACAGCGACGGCGCGAGGTGGGCCCCCGTTTCTCCACTGTCGTGACGTCATCGTGTCACGTGGTGTGACGTCATGTATCACGTGATTTGGAGGCGCACAACCACAGCGACGGCGCGAGGTGGGCCCCCGTTTCTCTACTGTCGTGACGTCATCGTGTCACATGGTGTGGCATCATCGTGTCACGTGATTTGGAGGCGCACAACCACAGCGACGGCGCGAGGTGGGCCCCCGTTTCTCCACTGTCGTGACGTCATCGTGCCACGTGGTGTGACGTCATGTATCACGTGATTTGGAGGCGCACAACCACAGCGACAGCGCGAGGTGGGCCCCCGTTTCTCCACTGTCGTGACGTCATCGTGTCACGTGTTGTGACGTCATGTATCACGTGATTTGGAGGCGCACAAACACAGCGACGCCGCGAGGTGGGTCCCCGTTTCTCTACTGTCGTGACGTCATCGTGTCACGTGGTGTGACGTCATGTATCACGATGGCGTACAGTAACTTTGGCAGGTATTCTCAGGCCATGTATATTAAAGTTTACGAATATTCCTGAGGAGGAAAGTGTAGTCATTATCCGTGCCCTGATCGAAAATGTCGTTACTTACACCAGCAAAACCTTGATTTTAAGATTCCTTTCTTGGTGGGGTTTGTGAAAATTGCATTTCCCTCTGCGTTATTTAAATTTGTTTTGTATACATTCATAGATCGCTGGCAGCCCTCATATAACTTCTTGCGCAGTGGTGCAGCAGTTACGCGATGCGCCGCTACCCTGCGAAGTCCTTCCGCCGGTGGGGCTTATGAGACCCAGGCCGCCCTTCCCGAGGAACACGCATCACCAGACAGATGATGATGATGATGATGTCCTCAGGCTTAATGGCACGTACCCATGGCGGGGGAATTAGGCAGGGTGCATAGCCGATACAAACGCACTCATGTGCAAGGAGTAAAGTATTTGGATAATTTTGAAAAGACTTAAAGCTAGAATTTGTACAAAACAAAAATTATGGAAAAGAAAAAGTAGTGAATTCACGTTCTAGCGGGGGAGTCTACTAGACGAAATTATATAATCGTGAATATAATCGCACACTGGTTTCAGGGCAAATCCCTTGGCGCTTGCCCCGAAGGAGAGCAGAATCGGAATAGATAGAGGAAGTCGAGTCGAGAGAGAGGGATCTCAAGGCTTTGGCTATCGTCGGCATCTTCAACTTCCATCCGTGCGTAATCAATACCAGAACATATTCCTACCCCATTGCCCTCTTAAACCGAGCCTCAAACCGAAACCTAAGTGAAAACCGAACTTCAAGCGCACCTAATTCGCCTGTGGCGTTACCATGCTAAATCGCCCGTCATTGTTTTATATTTCACAGGGCTAAGCTGTTAGGGCGAATGTGTTACATTCACGTGACCACCCCATTCCGCCTACTTCATGTCTTGTGCCTCATGGTGAGTCGTAATCAGATGAGTCGCGCGGTTGCAACAATACTACGTCAAGCGCGTTGAGTAGCTTCTCTAGAAAACATCTGAAACTCCCATCCCTCCTAATTCCCTAATATAGGCCAAGAGCTGCCTCTCCCTTGCAGTAAAGGTTTTATTCAATCGTTCGCCATGAAGGGCGGGTTATTTGGCGTAGGCTGTAAGACAGGAACAAGTTATGCACTAAGCTTCGCGATTACATGCTCATGATTATACACATTTTGGGACCCCTGCCGATAATATATGCACGATATTTAGAGTGTTCTCTGTTCGGCTTGAAAAGGGCGCTGCCGCAGTCTAACAGTGTAATGTCGACAAGCGCCCAGGGCACTTGCGGTTCTCGCCCGGTACGTTTTTCTTTGTGGACGCAGAAGTTCGATTGAGTAAACGGTTTTCATTTATACGCAAGGCGGCCTGTAACTATTGTGAACTTTCTGCTGTTAGCAGTGCTTGATACCAGATAGACAAGAGATGAAAAACAAAGTGGAACGTTGAAAACAAATTGAGAAAGCGTCGCGGGGTATATAAGATTTCTTTTTACGCTTGCAACTTTGTTTTGTGTATTGTCCTGAGGAAACTCGCTTAGAATCTGCAGCTATACATAGTGCCCTTCGATACGTTTGTCTGGTCTCAAGCTCTGCTCAGTTTTTACATCGGGGTTTATTTGACCGTTTCATCAAGTTCGTGTACAATATTGCGGTAAGCGCTTGTAAGCAATTTTTAAGTAGATTGTTTTACAAATGCAGATAGTACAATATTGCGTTAAATGCTTGTAAGCAATTTTTAAGTAGAATGTTTTACAAATGCAGATATTTTAAAACACGGAACAGCCAAACTGCACCACTGGTATCTTGTGGCGAGTACTCAGTGCATACTGCAACAAAAACCGCAAACTCGAATAATTCCGCTTAACTTTCAGAAGCACTGAGCTGCTCAAAGGTGAAAGGTTGTCCTTAGAGGTCGGTTTTCATGTACATTGTGTCCAAAATCGAGATTTTTTTAGGCAGCAAGAGCCTGATGCAATAAGAAATTATCCTTTTTGAAATAATTGTTCTGTACATAACAAACGCGTCCTAAATGCGAATTTCCGTGGCGAACAAGAATTTCAAGACGCCATAGGTTACGCCTTTCAAAAAATCAGTGATTTCGAGGTTTATAAAACGTTATGACGATACAAAGCGGTGTGCGACGGATGTTGCAGGTAGCATAAATTGGAAATTTACGCAGAATTTTGAGAACTGTCCGTAGAAAATCAAATTTAAATTGCATTTAGCACTGGTCGTTATGTGAAATACGCCACGTCTTTGCGACTACAGTACCTTTTGTGAGTTCTTCTCAAACCGTCTATTTTACGGAAGGAGAGACAGCGTAAGCGTTTCCGACTACCTAGAGCTATTTGCGTTGTACGCGCGGAAATTCTGCCGCAGATAGACAACTCTGAAGTATACATGTTATTCCACATACCTTCAAGGGGTCTACAACGTCATGCGTCAGCTTTTGGGGACCTCCAGGAGGACCTAGCTTTTCTACCGCTATTGTGACGCACAAGAGCACCTGGAGGACGAGTAAAAAGTAACTCTGCATGTTGCCTTTCTGGGGACCCTAAAACGCGAAAAGCTCTTCACCTCAGACTTAAGTACCCCCGTGGGCTTTTTTGGAATGACGGCGCAATAATGGCATACGTGGTACGATCTGTGCGTGTTTTTTCTTTCCAACCTCACAGACAATCCGCTAGTACGGTTGATGTGCTCTATGGAGCAGCTGCCTGTTTGATTGCATTGTCAAGTGCTCTACCGATGCGGAACATATTGACGTGGGGAGCTCGACCGCGTCCAGAACTGCACAGATCGCTGTTCATTGCGTGCCAGCGCCTGCCACTCTTACTCGAGGTCGGCGAACACGCATGCAATGACAAAGCGTAAAAGCATTGCGCTGTGTGCTTCTGATCAGAAAAATAAATTGGACAGATGTTCACGTGATGGAGTGGGAACATTGACAAGAATGCTTTGTCATGCTCACTTCTCTCCTCATGTGTGTCCATTTTGTTGCAGGTACAAGAAATTAGTGGTGCGTTTGGCCCTTCCATGCCGAAAGGGGGAGCAGCAATATGGCCATGAAACCTAAGGTAACTGCGTACCGCATACTGAAAGCCACTTGCAAAAATAAATATTCTTCATGCAATTCTGATCTTCAAAGACATTGCTGGCCGATCTGTGGTTATTTTCAACACCAAAAGCCTTTGTGTAAGGAACCGTACGGCAAGCAAGTGCTATCAGCCACTGTATGATCCGTGTCCATTACATCCGGTTCCCCGAAATGCGAGTTGACGATGTGACGAACACGAAAGATGCTGCATCCTCGGGAAAGCATGTACTGTCGTCCATTCCATGAGGCCTGCCTTTTCAACATATTCCGAATAAGCCCGGGATTCACTTAAACCGTTGTTATTTACGTGGCACCGTCGACAAACAGTGACTCTTTGCCTCTCTGTTATTACAGCCCCAAACCGCACTCTGGGGCTTGCCAAGATCATGAACTATCTGAAGAGTCCAATAGAAAGTTATCCAATTAGGTTTATGCCACTGTAAAATAGATATAGCATGCCGCAAGATATGAAAAGTACGCTGGGCCTTCACATCTGGAAACCTAGAATGGCTCCTATAAATGCCGTTGACTCGGCTTTCCATGTTTTTTTTTAATCTACCAACATCAACCTGAGCCGAAATGGATTCTAAGAAGGGTAGCATTAGTATCAACTGAGTTTTAAAATCTTTTACCATAGGTTGAAAAACGCTTATTGTCCTAGGGTTCCTTCATCTGATCGTTATACCTTTTTGGTGGTGGTTTGATAACACATGCAAAAAAAGTAGGTGGCTCAGAGGCAGAGGGGTTTGGCTGTTAATCCCAATATTGTTAAACCAATTGTTAAACTCAATAAACCCCCAGCAGCAGCAATACCCCCCTGCTGCGCGATATTATTGCGCGCTAAAGGCCAAATGTTGTGCGAAATAAATACCCAGTCCTCCCCTACGGCCTCTCCCGTCGCGCAGGTGCAGTTTTGGGACATTGCACTCTAGATACCGCCAATATAAATTTACCACTAAAACGCGACATTTGTCGACCACTACACCTCTTTTTCTAGCAGCATGACCAGCGGCATAGTGACAGGTGGGCGGTGCATTGGACAGAGCTCAGTCGCAGGTGGCTGGCCGCATTCGGACCGAAGCGAAATTGACATTTAATCATCGGCACGAGTAATAAAATGTGTTTTGTTAGAATCCGAGTAAAAGGACCAGGCTACGAGCAGCTGATGTTTTGCGGGTGCAGTGGCATGCGTGTCCCATTTTGTCCTGCACTGTTTTAGCACTCGCTTTGCTGCACGGTGCGATATTCGGATGTCAATCGCAGTGTACACCGTAAAGCGGAACTAAGCTTTTCAATGGGAGCAATTTATAAGCGGATTACATGCCAGTTTTGCGAGTTAGAGTTAGAAAAGTGTCGAATGGGCAAGAAAAATACTTTTAAAAATGACGGGCGATTTAGCGTAGTTAGGGCAAATGCGGATTTAATGCTCAAGCACTTAGGTCTTCACTTTGATTTGTATGCATGCATGCATGTATGTATGTATGTATGTATGTATGTATGTATGTATGTATGTATGTATGTATGCATGTATGTATGTATGTATGTATGTATGTATGTATGTATGTATGTATGTATGTATGTATGTATGTATGTATGTATGTATGTATGTATGTATGTATGTATGTATGTATGTATGTATGTATGTATGTATGCATGCATGTATGCATGCATGCATGCATGTATGTATGTATGTATGTATGTATGTATGTATGTATGTATGCATGCATGCATGTATGTATGTATGCATGTATGTATGTATGCATGCATGCATGTATGTATGTATGTATGTATGTATGTATGTATGTATGTATGTATGTATGTATGTATGTATGTATGTATGTATGTATGTATGTATGTATGTATGCATGCATGCATGCATGTATTTATGTATGTATGTATGTATGTATGTATGTATGTATGTATGTATGTATGCAATATACAAATCTGGCAGGTTGCTCGTTAGGGATCCGGAGGCCGAAAGTCTGGCCGTCAGCTTTATTCGCACGCCGAGAAGGATTCAACTAACCAAGCACACCACGCAAGAGTGACAGCGGCACCGCCCAGAAAAGGAAAGACCAATACCGGAGGTAGGTCCCGGGAAGACGGTGAATGCCGCAAGCGCAGGCGTTGAGAGGAGGGCCAGGGAGACGCTCCAGCCTTGAAAGAAAGATCGCCCGAATTTGCGGAAATGAAGAAAAACTAGAAAAGCTCGTCTGTAGGGTGACCAGGAAGGCCCGAGCCGACACTACTGACAGTCGGTCCTCCGGGCCTCAAGCGCCCAAGCCACTGGGGAAGAGGCTGAGCCACAGCAAACGAACAACGTCAACTTCGGAGTCCCTCCATTCCTTCCGATGAAGGCTGCGGCGACAACGCAGAGGCACGTAATCTTGGGCACTCTAGCCTTTGCATCATGTACTCGAAAATGTAATGCTTGAATATATTTGTTTTGCTCCTGCTGAGTCTAACGGTGTCTCTTTGCCTCCCCATCCCGTGTGGAGCCGCGCAGTATGTGGGGTCGTCGCACGTGATGTCAGAAGTGGGGTCTCAAGAACAAAGGTCCTTTGAATGCTACGACATTCATTACTTTAAATTTTGTAATGCGAGGAAAATCACGGGACTGACTGTAGGGTTTTGACACCTCTTTGACAGGCTCGAGATACCGAAGGGCTTCAGCGGACTAAATGCCTGTATCTGAAGGAGCTCCCACTCCGCAGCCATCGTTTCGAGCTGGCATGCTCCCATTAAGAAGCGTTATTCTGACATTTTCAGTTGAGAAGATGGGGGTTTGCAGCAATGATTTCTTTTTTATGTTAGAAGAAATAGGGAAATGCGGGGATGGTCCGTGGCGCAACTGCGGGAATGGCAAGGTACAGGATGGCAGAAGCTGCTTATGATTTTGCATGACGAGAAGAAAAAGTTCAATCCAGAAATAATGTGCAGAATTGAAGAAGTTTGCTTTCGAGCACTTCGATACTGAACCCTTCACTCATGCCCCTCACTCTTCACTCTCGCGGTAATAGCATTAGAATGTCCCTGCTACATATCCCCGGGTACAGTGTATCTGCCAAAAGCAGTGTCAGGTATCTAAGGACAGGACAGGATTTTCTCAGAACGGCTAAAGTCTCATTATAAGGAACCAAAAGTTCCGTTTGCAAATAGAAAAGCGGCTGAGATTTGCGTTACCGATACTGACACCCAGCAGACTGTGGGATCGGCGGAGAAGGTGTTCTCGCGAGTTGCCGTGAAGCTGTTCGATGATACGATCGTTGTTCCCTGGTCGGGCACGTGTCGTGCGCGTATGTGCCCTCAGATGTAGAGAGGGGCACCGTGGGAGTGCTTAAGCCGGTGGATTCACTTAGCAGTTGCCTGAAGGAAGCCTTGTGCCTCGTAACTGTTACTTGGGACCACAGAGTGGCTCTGCGGGCGGTTAACTGCAGCCAGCATCCACTGAGCATCCCCAAGGACACAACACCAACTTTCTTTACCACTACGATGGAGAGACGCGAGCCCATCGAAACGGTACTCGCCGCTGTAGGTCATGCTGGTCCTTCGGTCACGCCAGATGCGTTGTTCCATCTTTCTCACGTAAATTCCGAGAAGAGGGAGGCGCTGACTGCCTTGCTGAACGAATGCAAGGAGGTGTTTGGCGCGACAAACTTGGATTTGGGCTTCTGGGGCGTTGTAGAAGACAGGTTTGAAACCATCACTTCGGCGCCCATTTACCGGTGAGGGTAACGAATTCCCTGCTCCGAACGCGAGGTGATGGAGCGGCAGGCGCAGGATCTGATTGATCGCGTCATAGTCGATAACTCAAATCTGCCATGGAGGCCACTGACACTACTGGTGGAGAAGCCAGACAGTTCCTATTGACAGCTAGTGTACTATAGTAAACTCGACGCAGTAACTCAGATCGACCCGTAAAGTATCCTCAATATACAGGAGACGCTTTCTCCCCTGGGCTTTGCCATGTACTTCGCGTTGGTGGTTCTGATGACGGGAAAACTGTATTCAATACACCCTCAGGGCATTATGAATGGGAAAGGATGCCAAGGGCCTAGTCAACAGCCCTGCTGTCGGTCAGAGTACCGCTGATGTTATCCTGGCAGGCCTACTGGGAAAGTGCTTCGTGCATATGGACGACATAATCATATACAGTGACAACCTTGAGAGGCATCTGCGTGACATCGAAAATGTTTTCCTGCGACTCGTAAGGAGCGGGCCTCAGGCTTAAGCTTTCAAAGTGCCAAATCCTAACAAAGGAGGTTAAATGCCTCAGGAGCATTGTTTCAGCTAACGGCGTTCGGCCTGACCCGGAGAAACTAAAATGTAGCTAGAATTTTCTGTGCCCGAGTAGTGTCCGTCAGGTCCGGCAGTTTCTCGGCCCGATTGGCTATTCCGAACGCATATAGACGCATTCGCCAAGATAGCTAAGCCGATGACTGCCTTAACTGTCAAGAATGTCATCTTTCGCTGGTCAAAGAATGCGGAAGATGCTTTTGGGGCTCTGAAGACAAAGTTAGTCAGTGCACCGTTTTGGCGCCGCTCATATTTTGATTTTCCCTTCGTTATGATCACAGATGCTTCATCAGATGACGTCAGTGTTTCGTCCTCAAAAACAGCATCCGGATTATCACCCTTATCGCTCCGCCGTCGCATTGCCAGGATGTCTTTATTTCACAAATTCTTCCACAGCTCTATGCACATCGCACCTTATATTCTTCCTCCAACACGCATAACTCACCGCACCAGCCATCACCTATAAGTTGCCCGTCCACGCTCACGCACCGTCACTTTTTCTAATTCCTTCTTTCCTCGTGCAGCTGCAGACTGGAACGGCCTTCCAAACAACGTTGCCATGATTACTTGCCCAAGTCTGTTCACTGATTATGCAGAAACTTTCCTGTTATTGTGAATTTGTGCTTTTATTCTTGCCGCCCCTTATGTAGCACCCCTTTTAAGGGGCCTTTAAGGTAATAAAATGAAATGCAATGAAAAGTTCGTGGTTGGCGCCGTGCTTTTTCAGGTTATCGAGGGTAGAGAACATTCTCTACTTTTGCTAGCCGACAGCTGGACCCCACAAAGCAGAAGTATGGAGCCACGGAGAGGACGTTCCTCGCGGTTGTCTGGGCAGTAACGCCCTTCAGGTGCTATATTTATGGCCGACAGCCACAGGAACTTAGGAGCACAAGAAATGTCTGTTTTTTTTTTCATTTGTAGTTTTTCATCAATGGGAGATTAATAAATGCAGAAAAAAAAACCCACGTGCCGGCCGCCGGGGGGATCCGTACCCACGATGAAGCCTCCCGAGTTTCGTTGTTAGTTGGCCATATAAGGCGTGCACCTTAACAGATCTGCCCCGCCGCGGTGGCTCAGTGGTTACGGCGCTCGGCTGCTGACCCGAAAGACGCGGGTTCGATCCCGGCTGCAGCGGCTGAATTTCGATGAAGGCGAAATTCTAGAGGCCCGTGTGCTGTGCGATGTCAGTGCACGTTAAAGAACCCCAGGTGGTCAAAATTTCCGGAGCCCTTCACTACGGCGTCTCTCATAGGCTCAGTCGCTTTGGGACGTTAAACCCCAACAAACTAAACCTTAACAGATTTAACGTTAAGAGATAGAAAAGGAACCGAGTGACTAAGGGAACAAACGCGGTTTGCTGACGTCCTAGTCGAAATGAAGAGGAAGAAATGGGCTTGGCCAGGGCATGTAATTAGTAGGCAAGATAACCGATGGTCGTTAAGTGTAACTGACTGTAACAGTAGGCAATCCTATCAGAAGGCCGCAGAAAATTACGTGCGCGGATGGGATCAAGACTTTGCAAAGAAAAGATGGCCGTGGCTGGCAGAGAAGAGGGTGAATTGTAGATATCGGAAAGGCCTCTGCTCTGCAGTTGGTGTAGTTAGGTTGATGATAATGAAAGAGAATATTTGTGGACGATATCAAAGAACAGCTGCTCTGGACACGTATCTCTACTTCTTGAAATAGGTTTGTAGGCAGCAAACAGCATGACCTCTGTATTGGAATTAAACCATGTTTCTACGAAAGTAATGAGGTCGAAGTTAAAGCGTAGTTTGTGAGGTTGTGTGGGTCCTGTTTCTTCCAGGTTTCTTTTTCTGTCATCCGCATAACTCGTGCTGGTCTTTTTCAGAACAAACACCATCTGGTGTTTCGGCGGTACAAACCCGCGTGCAATTCCATTGGTTTTTTTTAATCTATTGATTGTAGCTTTCTGCTAAAAGCACTCATTTTGTCGAGAATCTGAATACCGAACTGCGGATATGACTTGAAGAGGAAGTCTGCATAAGGGTCCTTGATATCTGGTTTAATGCTGCAGATATATACGCCATCTATAAGGGGCGCTGTGTGCACGGTGTCTCACCTAAGACTTTAAGCAATTTTCAATAATAGTCTTTTTGAGTTAGAAGAGCGCATTTTTTCGGCATAGCATTGTCAGCAGTGTAGTAATACATCAGAACAAAGCTAAGACGTGTTACCTGATAGCATGGTCAACAAATATTGAATAGTTAACTTTTTAACTGCTGTTAAGCTCCTTAAGTATTGAGAGATGTGTTCTCCACACAAAGTTATATCCAAATAAGTTTTTACAATTTCGAAAACACGGTTACCCTCGGCGCTGTGGACCAACAAATTTTGGCTGCTTCGGCTGGATACGTGCACTGGAGGGGTTCCTTTGCCTGCAAGCTTCTCGAAAGCCCATGTATTTTGCCGCGATGTAGCCAAAATTTGTTGGACCACATGGTCAAAGGTAACCGGAATTCTAAAGATTGATATAAATGTTTATTACGGTGGGCTGCAGGCCTCTATATAATTAAAGAGCTTAACAGTAATAGTAATTAAGTTAACTACTATGTATAAATTGTCAAGCATGTTAACACGTCTTGGCTATATTGTGATGTACTACACCGCTAACAATACTAAGCCGAAAAAAGCGTTCTTGTAACTCAAAAAGTCTATTTTTAAAAATCCCGGGGGTCAATTTCGACTATCTATGCTCGTAAAAGTGCAGAGTTCTCGCAGAATGCATGAGCACTTTGTGAATTTCATCTTTGTTATAATACGGACTCCTCAGCCGGGATCTTATGGCGCTATCTTGGGGTTATCAGGCTAACGCAATACCACTCAGCTATGGCAGTGTCTGGTAATTGTTCTAGATATCGAAAGAAAGAATAGATCATTCACACGCATAGCAGCAAGTTTAAGCCAGCTCTTTAGCTAACTGCCTAAATGGTTCCGGTATAATGCAGAATAGAGTGAACACCAATAATTAACTAATTTTGATTCTCGGCGTAATAGCTTCGTTTAAAAAGGAATAAAAATTTTTAGAATGAACATGATTGCATGTTTAAAATACAAAACAATGGCTACTCTAGAGACTAAAAAGTACTTTTAAAAATGGGTAACTTCACGACCATACTTGCAAAAGGTTTTTTGCAGACATAATTTGGCAACAGAAAGGTGCCATATTAAGTTTGTTTACTACCCACTTTCTGTGCTTTGGCCAGTTTTGCCTAGTATGTAGCGAAGTAGAATACAAAAAGGTAAGTTTAAATATTAAGTGAGCAATAAAATCACTGCTTGAAAAACAGCAACCTTGAATGCATTAGATGTTATTATAACTGTTGAGTGGACTACGAGGATGACGGCTTTACAAGTCCGGGTATTTTAATCCATTAAATTTTTATGACGACCTCTTCACGAGCGATTGCCACTTTTCCGCTCATGACGAGCTCACCTCGTTGTGGGCATTTTGGCATTTTCTTAAGGGCTTTTTACGAAAAGAGGTTGGATATGACCTTTTTCTTTTGACAACAAAGAAGACAGTAGCATAGCTCCTCGTAAAAAAAAAACTAACAATTTTTTCGGTGTGTAGATCGGGCGAGTGTGTGCCGCCCGTCAGAAGAGCGCTTGTGGCGCCATCACTAGTAGTGACGCTCACATCAGAGTACATGCGACCACCTTGATTCACCGAATAACATCAATGCAGAGAAAATTCTTATGCTAATGGTTTTAAATTACCGTTGTTCTGCGGTTTTTGCACTTATCGATCCATGCAAATTGTTAGTCTCATCACCGTGCCGAATGCCCTGTGGCCTTGCTTATGTTTTGCTTTCCTGAGAATTCATCCGTTACGCAAGCAATCAATCGTTAATACTGTAAAGACTGACACAGAGACGCGCTGAGCTGAGCGTCCGCTCGATTGCCTAGCCTTTCTTTTATCCCACTTCCTCGTCTTTCTCCGCCTGCTTCTTTCGTCACGACTTCGTCTTTGCTGTCTCGGCATCACACTCGGCCACGACTGCGGACGCCCTGTTGATTGTAGGCTGCGTCGCACCCAGACCTCGTTGTCGTACACGCGGCCACTCGTCTCGCCCCGCTTCAGCAGCCGCTCCTTCATGGTCTCGTCCTTCACTTCGACGTAGAGCAGGTTGCTGCACTTGCACACCTCAGCCTCGAAGCGGTCACCCTGCTCGGTGTTCCTGGGGTAACCGTCAATCAGGAACATTTGGCTGTCGCCACGCTCTTCCTCATTGCTCCTTTCAGCAGCTGCAAGACCGTGACCAGTGGGACGAGCTCACCCTTCGTCATGATCTCGTTCATCTCCTTGCCCAGGTCACTGCCGGACTGCATCTCCGCCCGTAGCAGGTCACCGGAAGAGATGTGCGTGAAGCCGTAGTTGGCCGCTATCTTCTCGCATTGGGTACCTTTGCCGGAGCCGGGGCCGCCGAAGACAAACACGACGGGGAGGTTGAGTTTTAGAGGCCCGTCATTTGGCGCTGAAGTAGGGGGAGGAGCAGGCTTGGCTGGAGGCGGAACTTCCTCAGCCTTCTCCTCTCTTTTTTTCTCCTCCACTTTCTTTTCTTCTTCTTTCTCTTCTTTCTTCTCCTCCACTTTCTTTTCTTCTTCTTTCTCTTCTTTCTTCTCCTCCTTCTTCTCTTCCTTCTTTTCCTCTTTGCCTTTCTGATCATGAACAGGTCGTCCATATCATCGGCATCCCTGACATAGGCGCCGCGAAGTCGTCCGCTGGTGGATCGGCGTGGAGGACCGCGGCAGAGTAGGACAGTACCCGGACAGTTACAGACTCTCGACCGTGGCCCTGCGAGGTCGTCATGAAAGGTGGTGTCTTCGAAGCTGCGTCTACGCATCAAGGGCGACGCCGGTGGTGGACTATCTTCTCGATCCTCATCAAGCTGCCTGTCCTGCTGCAGCCTCTCTCTAACGGGAGGGGCCGTGGGAGCGTCCAATCCTCGCTCGATTTGGAACATTCGGAGGCACGATACTGACGGCCCGTTGCCGCCCGGAAAAGGCGGCAGCCGCGAAGGGCCTACTGGTAGCCTGCGTCTGGATCCGGAGCGGGACCCCGGAAGTTGCTGGCTGCCGAGCAGGTGGCACTGGAGGGGTCCGCTTTCCGCTGAGGGCCTCGTAACCCTCGTCGATGCGGTCCTCTTCGCGGAAGTCCACGCTGGAAACAGGCTGGCGCCGGATTTTGTTGTCTGGGAAAATTGGCTCATGAAACTGACGTCCAGGCAGCAGGGGACGCGGTTGTCCTGTAGTGGCCGTCATCCGTTGAGGCGGCAACCCAGGCGACCGCACTCCAGGCGGCATGCTACCCAGGCTATTACTGTTCGGACTTGAGCATCCGATGACGCTGCTGATAGCCACTGAGCCCGGAGCCGCCGTCACCGAGCTGGCGAAGCACGGGTGCCGTGGCGAAGGTGGCGTCCTGAACCTAGCACTGCCTGCAGGAGGCGGCTGCGCCGCGGGCCGACCGATGCGGTGTCCATCATGCGTCGATGCCGGAATGTTGGGATGCCTCATCGGTCCATGAGACGGTTCCCGAGACATCAGCGGGGACAGTGGCACTGCTGAGACAGAGCCCGCGCTCCCGATGGAATTGGGAGGAGCGCTGGTTGCATTTTGGCCGGGAACTGACGACACCTCGGCGAGCGAGGCGGCCATCTGAGAGCGGTGCACCACGGAGGACGCGTATCCGCTCGTCGGCTGCGGTGACTGCGGTGGCGGACTGACAATTGTGTTGGAGCCGACCCGCAGGAGCTCGGATGCTTCCACCGCGGCAATGGGCGCCTCAGAGCCCAACGCCTGCTGCGGCCACGTGCGGCCCCTGCAGGCCTGAAGAATGCGTACCTTATCTTGATTGTAAAGGGCGATGTCTTCGTCTGGAGCCTGGCGCCGCGCTCTCATCGTCGTGAGTTTGGCGTCGTGCGCAGTGGCCAGGCGTGTAAACGCGGCAAGAAGCGCAGAGGTCCAGGCCGGCCAAGTGGTGTAGCGGCGGCCTTCGTACTGGTGCCAGGCGCGGGCGGCACCGCGGAGATGGTCTTCAGCGACGGCGAGCGTGGTGGCTGGAGACCAGGCGAAACGCCGGGCAGCAGCGTCGACCACTTGAATCCACGCTTCAGCGTCGTCAGAAAATCCACGGTACTCCGGAATTTGTATCGGGGTTACTGGGTATCCAGAGGACAGTGATGCGCGGCCAAGCGCTGTAGTCAAAGAAGCAGATAACTCCCGGATGATGGAGAGGGCTTCGGGAAGAAGGGCCAAGGCCGAATCCGCCGAGGAGGCATGGACGCCGTTCTCGGGCGGAAGAGGGGTTCCAGGCGCCGAGGGAGCCGACCGTGGGACTGCCCGGCCGCTTCGAAGGAGGAGCGACGGGTCGTGGAGGTCCGGGCCGGGCTCGACGTTGGTCGACTGCGCCATTGTAAGGACTGACACAGAGACGCGCTGAGCTGAGCGTCCGCTCGATTGCCTAGCCTTTCTTTTATCCCACTTCCTCGTCTTTCTCCGCCTGCTTCTTTCGTCACGACTTCGTCTTTGCTGTCTCGGCATCACAATACATTATTCTTATCTCTGTATTACACATCCATCCTGTGCACATTTTTTGCTGCCTAATTTCTGGTAGCATTTATCTTTGCGTCGAGCGTCTTCTGTCATTCACGTTCGTCTCGTTCTCTTACGACTGTCTTACCACTGGAGGACACTCAAGTTCGTTGTATTTAATAAATCCGGTTCCACGCATTTTCCAGTAAACTGCCGATCCATCTTGCTCACAAGGGTACCACGCCAATTAGTTGAACATGTCATTTATTTTTTGAAGCACCTAATTTTCTTGCATTCAACAGTCTTTTCACTACAGCCAAGCACAGCTTTCCAAAAGCATATTGAAAGGGGACGAACTGCTGTCATTTACACATTTTTTGCACCAAATTATTGATCACCACTCTGACGATGACGGCGTTTCCATTGATTTCGTTAGAGCATCTAGCAGCAGCAATGACCATCTCTTAGAATTGAAGCTATGAAGGAGCCGCCGCGTCGGCTGAGTGGTTATGGCGCTCGGCTGCTGACCCGAAAGACACGCGTTCGGTTCCGTCCGCGGCAGTCGCATTTCGGCAGAGGTGAAATGCTATGCTAAGGACCCCAGCCGGTCGAAATTTCCGAAGCCCTCCACAACAAACAAACAAACAAACAAACAAACAAACAAACAAACAAACAAACAAACAAACAAACAAACAAACAAACAAACAAACAAACAAACAAACAAACAAACAAACAAACAAACAAACAAACAAACAAACAAACAAACAAACAAACAAACAAACAAACAAACTAACTAACAAACAAACAAACAAACCAAGTCAAGCCAAGCTACAGAGTAAGAACGCGCACAATATATTATGAACTTTAATCCAGAATTTTTTTGACAGCTACAGTTAGTTTCTCTCTGTAAATGCTGTCATATTCCCACTTGCACCTGTGGGATCCGGTGTACTACAAGGCTCGATGTTAGGTCCTCTTCTTTTCCTAGTTTATATTGTTCAACTGCCTAACACATCGTCTCTCCTGTTCACTTATTCGCTTAGTACTGTGTTATTTGCCGTGAATTAGCTGACAGTTCTCACGTCTTAGCGCTTCAAAACTACAAACAGTTCATCGCATTATTGTGAAACATGCACGATGCCTATAAATATACAAAAATGCATATTTATGACGATGCCATGAACTAATGCCCTACGCGCATGTTCTCGGCAACATTAACCTGAAGCCTGTTTCAAGCTTCAGAGCTTCAGAGAGTTTCAAAGCTTACCTTATTTGCAGTTTTAATATCAGCTACACTAGATGCGTCGGAGCGTGTTTAATACACCTACTTCATTCAAACCAACATTGCGCATGACATTACTTAGGACGAAATTATTATCTGCATCGTCGATCAGCACGCTTCATCTTATACATTTATAACTGCGGAATCACCGCTACAGTTACTAAAAACCCTTGTCACCCCCACTTCCTGAATACCGCGGATAAGTATCTCGACCCCGCTTATTTAATTAATTATGCCATCATTCCAACTCAAATATAAATTCACCGCTCCTCTATTTTATATCTCATCACGCATCAATCACGTTTATAAAATTTATATTGACACTTGTACGTGAAATTCTTTGTTATTAATTCATCCTGCACACACTAGCATACTGGGCTGCCTTCCACAAGAAGTGGTGTTAGCTTCCGATCCTATTATTTTACGCAATTCACTATGTCACCCCTTCTGGAGTAACTTGCTTTGTCTTACCATCCTCTTCTTGTTTGTGTTGCTTGAACTTCTGGATTTATTGCCAAAGCAATACTACGCCATGTCTAACCGCTCGTCGCGTGGTCCGTGGCGCATGGACCCCCCTACTCCTCGAGGAGCCGTCGCCGCGCCTAACAGATGGTGTGACGTCAGCCTCTTCATTGCTATGGTGACGCGTGACGTCAGCTTGCTCTCCACCACAGCCAGGAGGAGCCGGCCGTGCCGCGCTCCTCGAGGAGTCTAGCTATGGAAGTCACCGACAAAGAGTCTATATCTGAACCTAGTTGCTCTACTGCTTCTGCATTGTATTGCTTTCGCAACCAACCAGGTGTAACCAGAGCTAAACCACACCAATTTTTTATGCTTTTGTACTGGAAGCGCCTCCCGCTGCACGTCTACTCAATTACAGAATACGGGATGTGCAGCGCTAGCAGATGATTTACTCAGACGAAACGGACTGACAGCTGCGATAAGGTTGGATGCTGTCATGATGGAATGTGCAGCGCGGCATGCGACAAACAGAGTCGAGAAGGACACATAACTGCGCTTCTCGTCTAAAAACACCCCTCGTCCATGCCCGTCATCTGCCAGCGCTGCTTATACCGTAATGAGAAAACCCGACACGCTAGCCTCGCAACACACCCCACTCTATTACATGACATGTTCTTTTTGCAAATCTTCGTTTCACCCCTTTCGTAGTCGCCTGTTTTAGGCTTGTATTTTATATTGTTTCGTGCAATTCATGCTTTTATAAGTGTGCCTATTTTAGATTAGCATCACTTTCTGCTTTTATTTTGTTTGGCTTCGTGCTGTTACGGCTTTTGGAAAGAACACATTTCGCGTCCATGTCGGTCATCTGCCAGCGCCGCATATACGCTTAATGAGAAAACACAGCCAGCTAAACTACCAACACACGGCGCTCCATTACAGATCCTGTTCTTCCTGGCAATTCACTACACCGCCCCTTTTGTATAACCTGTTTTAGATTACTATCATATTTCGCGTTTTTTACTGTTTCGTGCTTTTCATGCTTTTTATATGTGTGCTATTTTATATTAGCACCACATCCTGCTTTCATTTTGTTGGTATTGCGCTATTATTGCTTTTGTGTTTTTTTGCCACCACTTCCCCTGTAAGGCTTCGTGCAATTCAGGGCAACTAAAACGAGATGAAACGAAATTTACTTCCATAATTTTCCTTGTCATGGCCGCTGGGCTTTCTAAAATTTATTTCCAAGCTTATTTTTTATAAAACGTTTCGGTTGCATAGGTGAACGTTGGGCCCAATATATTCGGAATATGCATTACTTCTGAGTTCTGAGGGATACCATTAAGACGCTGCCTATAAGTTGAAAGTTCCGGTAGTTGTTTCTTGCTATAGGGACCTGTGTTCGCTATTTCGCTTACACTACATCGCATCACTACTTCCAGTGCCTGACCTAACGTAGCCGTTCTGATTCTCCGAGTATGGTCCTCTTATTAGAAGAACCGTGACAACTACTTGTTCTTGATGTTGCACTGCCATAGTTTTACCAGTATCTCAATACTTATAGTTCGGAGTTGCTCCCTTTCGAGGTTGTTAACTTATACATTTGTGTTCTGGACCCAAATTTCTGTTTCTCTCTTTATTCAGCTCTCATAGTGACGTAGTTATTCTGAGTTCCAGAAAAAGGCGACAGCTAGCTTTCTGAAGATTGAAGTACGCACTCTGCCAAATTAGGCGGCGGCTTTGGTGCTGCCAGTTCAACATAGGTCGCTGTGGTGATGTGCTGTACGCTAATCATATTAAACTCGGCTGCACAAGCTTTAACTAGGCTTTTCGCTTCAGATTAAGAAAGAAACGGGTTCCCACATTCCTTCGCTCGTTACCGGAGAGAGAGAGAGGTAACTTTTATTTTTCAGCTCAAGTCCGAGCCTTCTTAGTTGCCCGTTTGGTGGGCGCTATTTATCGGTGGTGGGGGAGTAGGGCCACGTGTCCCTTGGATGTGTCGGATGTGGACGGCGAGGAGCGGCCAGAGGGTGGGCTGCAGAGAGGAGTGGTCCATGGGCCCACATGAGTTGAAAGGAGGGAGGCACGGCGTGCGAGGAAGGTAAGGTGGGAGAGTTAGTGGCGCAGGGGCATAACCAATATGTATGAATGTTTCAGGGATGCTCTCCGCACACGAGACAGGCTGGTTTGCCCGGTTTATGAAGGAGCTTTGTACAGCTTTGTAAATAATAAAGACGCTCTCGGAGTGCGTCTTTATTATTTACAAAGCTGTACAATGACAACACTCCAAACAGGAGGAAGAAATTCCGCGTCTGAAAGCTTATGATGTTGAAACATCTCACCGTCAAATATTCCATGAGGTGTCAGACCCCTGTGCCCTGGCGTTGCTCTTCCGCATATGTACCGGCGCTGATATAATCCAGGAAGGCGTCGTCGAAATCAGAAATTTTCCACCTTTAGCGGTGGAAAATTGATAGACGCTCGTGCTCGGTAATCTGTTTGGATGACTTACTTCCCGTCTTCTATGCAATGGCTTCGTCTAGTAAGGATCCGGGCGCATGCCTTTATTGATGGCAATATACCGCAAAAATAGCATTTTAATTTCACTGGGGCTTCTTCGTCTTCAGGAGTGCCAACAGGACTTTGTCTTCCAGCAGAACCCAAGAATTTCTACGTAAATTTCAGAAATTGCACAAGAAATGACCATGTCCCCCTCATATACAAGCCAAATTTTTCAATATACAAGTAACAACAGAACATTCATAGTTTTATGGCATGTTGCAAATAGATTGGAAAATACATTCTACACTGCATTTTCAAAACTCCGACGTGGACAACCTAGGGCATTATCATCAGAAAAGTTACACAAAGTAAAACATAAAACTTATTATAGCTCAACTGAAGTAAAGGAATATAAGCTTAACTTCCCACCCTGGAGTTAGCTAGCCAGTTTTTGTAGACGTTACAAAGGTTGCATCAAAATCTACGAGCAACAATGTTTAACATATTAATGCACCGCAATAATTAAAGGAGAACTGCATATTTCATTTCCCACAGAGCTCTGATTGCCTTCCAACCACTTTTGAATTGCAATAGCATTAGAGGCCCCGCGGGGCTAAAACGCCTTGTGGGTCATAAAGTTCACCGATTGGTTGGAGGGAAGTGACGTCAACAGACCTGAAGTCTGGTCCGTTCCAGTCAAGCCGTTAACAGATGCTAACCGTATCACATTGCCAGCACATAACAGAATTAGTTGTACTTGTGAATTGTCCTCTGATTGAGAAGCATGAATAATAAATATCCGATGGAAGTCCGTGGCATCCCCTTGCAGACAGTGAGGCGCTGTTGTCTGGAACTCCTCCTGTGCTGAGTCTTGTGCTCGTAGCTTGGCCTTTACATATCCGAATATGTGAAAATACGAAGTAGACATATACGGACCCTACCGTGAGAGTAAAAAAATACCCATATCATTTTCTGAATTTTTCTGAGCGCAATTGCTAGGGGTATGACAACTGGCAGTGTCAGGCTGCAAGACGGCTTTTTTTTTTTTTTTTGGTGTAGAGTATAGCACAGTTCAAAATTCTTTAAGGGCATTTAGAATACCAGAAAAAAAAACCGCGAAAGATCGCTTTGTTTCGCTTATTGGTGGATAAATGATAGCTGCTGAAATGATATGACACTGAAAGTAAACACAGAAAAATTGGCCATGTAGCATCAAATCCTCAATTTTGTTGATTTACAGAGTGTCAGGAAAGGACGTTCATTTGCCTGTAAATATTGTTTTTGTTCTTCGCAAAATGTACACGAAAACGCTACTGCAGATATAACACTGCGTGATGAAAAAGGAACTCAATGCTGGTCTTATTTCATGGTTCTTTGAATTTTTATTTCTCATATTTTGCCTGCGAGAATTGGCACTAAAACTCCGGCAGGGATGCATCTGTAGCACGCTGCACATCGCGTGGAGAAAATAAAACAATGTTGGTAAAAGGGTTGAGAAAGACAGGATTGATCTTGCTGGGCACGTGACTCGAAAAACATAACCGATAAGAATATCGGCTTGAAATCCTAAATATCATACAAAACGCATTGTATCTGTTAGATGGATGGGCTATATATTTTCTCGATCCAGAATCTTAAGAAACCGTCTTGCTGTAAAGCCCAAGCATACTAGAGTTCTTAGAGAACTACAGCCGCTTAGCCGAAGGATAGGACGAGTGACCAGCGCAAGCTGATTCGCGAAATAATTAACGCAGAGGTGAATTCACACACTACGATACTAATATTGTGTTTATGCTTCAGGAGAGGTGCTAGCAGTGCTTTCTTGCGTGAGACATGCGTCGGTACGGATTTTAGATACTTGATGTTCACTGCGTTTGGCAACATAGTACCATGAGCGTTCGTTCCCCGTTCGACCAGCCACGTATCTGTGACTGTGGCGCGCCGCATACGTGTAGTGTTTCGAGCACCTCGATAAATGTCCTCTCCGTTTTCGGCCAGCCTCCTAGGGGCGTTTGGCCTCTCTTTGATCATCCGCACATTCGTGCAGCGTTCCGAGCTCGACACACCGCTTCGGCAGCCTCCGTAGCCTTCCGCCAACGCGAGTGATGTGCCCCCGTCGCGTCTGGGAGGCGGGCACACACCTGATGATATAATGCGGGGCGACCGAATCACGACAAGGGAAGCGAGCGAGAGCCACCTCTAGGGAAGTCCGAGTGCGGACACAGCCGGACTGGGCATGCGCAGCCACGTGTTCTCACCTTGGCAAATTTTCCTTCTCCTCTCTGCAGTCCCTCTCCTTTCATCCTCCCCTTTGTTCTTCCCTCTCCCCTCATCCCCATCCTTCTTACCTCTCTTCCGAGAACGCACGTGTGTATGCTCTACAGGGGGAACTGTAGCAAGAACCCAGCGGCAAATGCCCCACATAAGAATCCCTTCAATCAATCTCGTCGACCGGCTGCCGGGACATCGCAATAAATCCCCTTGAACCTACCAGCTAAATAGGATGTCCCAAGCAGAGTAAAACCCGCCGCGGTGGCTCAGTGGTTATGACACTCGGCTGCTGGCCCGAAAGACGCGGGTTCGATCCCGGCCGAGGCGATCGATTTCGATGGAGGCGAAATTCTAGAGGCCCGTGCATTGTGCGATGTCAGTGTACGTTAAAGAACCTCAGGTGGTCGAAATTTCCGGAGCCCTTCACTACGGCGTCCCTCATAGCCTGAGTCGCTTTGGGACGTTAAATCCTAATAAACCAGACCAAACCACGTAGAGTAACCGCGACTAATAAAAAGCATGGGTCACCGCCTTTGGCTGGAGGGCTTCTTTGCTGGGGAACTTTCCTATTCGTAGGTAGGGAAATCAGTAGTTATGTTTGATACAATTGCGATGGCTTTTCGTGCAATGTTCTTGTTCTGAGTGACCTTTATTTAAACGACCAGAGAACCACGTGATATGTAGATTTGTATTTAAAGCAAGCCATGTCGAGCCTGGATCCACACTGATAAGTCCGAAATGTTGTGTGTAGGCAATAAATTAAAAACTACATCTGGAAGTTCCAGCAAAACTGAACAACGCAAGATTGGACTAAAGATTTTTTATTACACGAACCGTTCATTCTATACACGAAGCCCCTCTGTCACATTTACAACGCACGGGGACATAGTGACCCACACTATGTCCCCGTGCGTTGCAAGTACAACCTTCTAACCGCTGCTCGAATGTATCCAACGGTTGTCGTTAGAAAGAAGAGATCATCTGACACTGTCTACTATTTTTATCAGTCATACTAAATGGGAACGAGAGTAATACGCTCTAATCGAGTATTGCAGTATGCAATATACAGTATGGCACACGTGCCATTTGGTCTGCATGAACAACTGAAAACAGTGACATGATTCAACCCCAGTCAGGAGGAGCTGTCTGTGTGGGGCGGAAAGGGATATAAGGGCCGTTCCGAAATCCTCTACTAACATTTTCCACGTCTGAAATTCAACGCGGAAACATGATGCGTCGATGCCTTGCTGTCGTAGTGCTTGCCTTGCTAGAGGTTCCGATTCTGCCGGCTCAAGAAGCCTGCGACGTTCCGGACAGCTTTCTGGTAAGGTTCGAAGGGTACAGATCTTGAACGCTGGTCGTTTCGCGTCCTGTTTTCAATGAGGTCGGCCTTTGGAATGAACCAAAGCATACGAACTCGACCGTATACTACCATCACTCCGTAGTCCGCGAATTTTGTGTAAGCATGGAGTCCTTGAGAAATGAGACGGAACTTTAGAAATGAAACAAGCTTGCAGAGGGAATTATGTCAAAAGACTGACAGCAATAAGAAGTGTGACACCGAAATGTCCGAGAAATTATTCCGCCCTTTTCTGTTTTCATACTTTTAATCCCTTCTTTTAACATACTCTTTAGTGCCACAGTTGTTATTTGGGCTATGCTGTTCTCTACAGTTGAGAACCGGCTAAACTTCTATCATCCTCGGTTATTAAAGTGCTCATCTAGGAAATTAAGACCGGCACCCGATTAGGCCTTCGAGAAGTGAGGAAGGAAGACGGGGCGAGTGATGGGGGGGGGGCATAAAATCGTATTTGTCCCAACACGTTACAACACGTCACAGCAACAGCAAAAGTTGGCTCGGAAAGGATAAAAATAAAAGGCGCATAACCGAATCCCAAGGTTAGCCTAGTCGCCCAAGGGCGCTAATTACAGTAGTCAGGTTCCAGACTCTAACGAGCATTTGCCCGTCAGCCGTTGATCACCATATGTATGTGAAAGAATGTACGTACCCTGATGCTGTTACTTTTCTTTTCTGGAAAGGCCGTGGCCGAATACCTTGTTACATATTAGGAACACTAGCTTCTATTGATGCTTTCGTGTATGGGTCGTGTTCTGCGCAGCTCTTCGAATATTTTCCGGACGTCGTCGCCATTGCCGACACTAACAACGACACCATATTTGAATGCCTGAGGGCGAAGAGAACATTATTCAACAAGGAAGCCAAGAGAACACAATACGTGTGGTTTCTTCATGACCAGGACGACAATCCGAAGTAAGTCCACTTATCAGGTCAGTCACGACTCGCAAGCAATAGAAATCCATGGGACGGAGGCGCCAGCTATACATAAGCTCAGTTCTCTCTGCTACAAAGCCGCTGGAATTTTGTTTTTTTGATAGTTGCACTTCGTTTTTGTAGTGACGTAAACATGACACACACTAGTTAGCAAAACATAGACGTACGCTGGTTGGGGTAATATCCGAAAGGCGTTTGCATTTATTTTCTTCCAACGCCGAGTTGACCCGCATTGCTAAATGTGTTTGTTCACGCGCTCTTGCTGTGGGTAACTAGAAATACCACTTTGAATAATTTAACATATTTTTTGTTTGGTTTGGTTTGGTCTATTCGGGTTTAACGTCTCAAAGCGACTCAGGCTATCAGGGATGTCGTAGTGGGCTCCGGAATTTTCGACCACCTGGGGTTCTTTAACATTCACTGACATCGCACAGCACGGTGACTTTTGCAGAACGGTAAACCTTATTGTGCTCGAAGAGCGCGCAAATGGCCTTTAGTGCGTAAAATTTAAGTGCAGATTTCTTGCAAACGTTTCTTGTAAATTAAACCAGCCAGCCGAAACTTCACGCTCAGCTGTTGTTCAATGCACCTGCTTTTGGGTGTAAAGTCGTGGGCAAAATTAAGTGATTCCCCTTAAGAAAAGCTAAGAGAAAACTAAGAGAAGCTTTCCACTTATGTAAGAGTGCGCCACTTGATGAAGCCTTCCTAATGGAGAGACAGTCCCACTGCACGGATCTAGACAGCACCTTGTGTGGCGCAATACACTGATCAAAGTAAAGTATGGTTTTTGGTCTACTGTCCAATGGCCTCATTCTAAGTTCCAACCTTGACGGACTCTTATAAAGCTTAATGCGAAGCTGGCTGCCGATGATGATTTACAGCATACGTAAATTTATGTTTTCCAGTCTTTTTCCTCCAGGGCGATGCCATTACATGCAGCTTTTGAGGTGTTTAAGCAAGAAATCAGAATTATAGGTGTTAAAAAAATTTGATATGGTTCTACTAAAAAAGAAGCCGATGTCACGAATGCCCTAACTTTCTTGGTCACCCTGAATGTGAGGCTTATGGCTCGTATTCAGAGAAAATCACGGATGTGAATTCCCTGCTTCAACAGTTTACGCGGAAAGGCACACGGCTGCCCGTATTCGGTCTCGCATCAATTGCTCTTTGCGCTCTGACCAGCTGGTTCGTCCGGCCTTGCTTAATGAGCGCCGTCACTATATTGTGGTGGTGCCTTGGTGTAAAAGCACCCAAAGGCACAATTCTGCTTTGCGATGCATTGCAGAGGACCTTGAAGACGGGAATTAACTCATCTAATAGTCTGCCATACCTAACTGCTATGCAATATGTTGATAAGCCGGCTGACATGCTTTTTTCATTCTGATTGGGCTGCACTGCTGCAGTAAAACTCGAATGATGGACCGCCACTGAGCCTGTGTTGTTTCGTCGGGGTATCATCTGTGTCAGATTATTGTTCATTTCAGAGAAGTGTATTACCAGACAGACCTTAAACTCAAGTGGCGCTCACTCATATTGACGGCTCAGGCTTGCCTCCCGTCTACTGGTCAGTTGCTGTGACGTCTTTTGTCTTTGATTCCAGTTTCTCAAATCTTTCTAAATAATTCAAGCACCGTATGTGTCATACATACTGGTGACATGACTGATGGTTAAACTGATTCTTAAAGCAGAGAAACTAGATTCTCAGCGCCAATTTTTGCTTCGCTGTGCAACCTGTGCCCAGTGTGTGCAAGAAGGTTGCGTACGGTTTTTTACGTTGGCAAAGGTACGGCAGCACTTTCCACGTGCTATTCTTAGATCACTGTATGTTTCATTATGTCACAGTCATCTCAGTTATTGCAGCGAATCATGGGGAATCACATACAAAACGTATTTATCACCATTGCTGAGACTGCAAAAACGTGCCTTGAAAACCATGGGGTTACCTTCTTCGTATAGTTCTAACAACATTTTTGACGCAATGCAAATCATGTCGTTCACAACCTTACGCGATAACAAAGTAGCTCTTATGGCTAATAATATTATAAATACCAACTACCCATTACCTCTTGGTACATTCAATATTCCCGTCCGCAACACTAGAAAAGCCAGTAATGGCAATCTTAATCTTCCTATTTGCCAAAATGCGTACGGAGAAAGACGAATAGAATTCACAGGAGCGAACATTTGGAACTCGTTGCCAATTGAAATAAAGCAAGCTAGGAATTTCAAACTGACATGCAAGAAACAGTTTTTTGGGAATCGAAGCAAGGCTACAAAGTTAGTTTTTCTTCAATGTGTTTGTGATTGCTGACCTACATGTTATTTTGTATTGGACAGCTGACTAGCCTCATTGGCTATCGGTTCAAATACCTGTGTATACAGTTTGTTTGTGTTACTCAATAAAAACTTCTTGATCTGATCTGATCTGAACTGCTTTCTCTTGTTAAGAGCCAATTTCAATAATCCTCACGTTCTTTCTAAGTATCACGCGTACTGTGCATGGAAGATTATTTCACACCCATAACTACCATGTTTAAGAAAAACAATGAAGAGGCAGCCGTGGTGTGCAGCAACGTATCTGGCTGTTAGGCTCTAGGATCTTGGTTCGAATCTGAGCAGGAGTACTCTTTCCCAACTTTTACCTGTTTTTTACTTTCGTTTACATATAAATACCAGCGAATCCAGCAAGACACACGGCGAAGAACATGGTATTTATATGTAATGGATCACCAACTAGCCCGCACACTTACCTTAATTTTGTTTTTGTTTTTTTAACACATACCTGCTCTTTTTTGGCTCTGAATTTCTTATCGAGCTCAGGGTTTTTTTTAACACGTTTGCGCGTGTGCCGCAAAAATTTGGATCAGAAAGAGATTTATTCTATAATCTTGCATTTACCACCTCCGTGTGACGCGCATATACAAGCATTTTCGGTACAGGTTTAGCTACGTACGACGCCTTTCTTGCGTGAAGTGTTTAAGATGTCTTTCAGTCAGTAGCGTTAATAATGAGGAATTACACTAGCACGCGAGTAGATAATGATGGTGTTGTTGGGCGTCCTTACATTTTCTTCAACTTTTTTTCCTGATCGGGAACAAAACGTATTTACAAAGCCTCGACGTGAATGAATGAAACTTGTCCTGCATTTTTTAGGAGAGAATTGTTCATAGAGTACGAATTTAAAAAAAAAAAACTAAATGACCATTGCAGACAATGCAGCTGGCCTTCTCATTGCCCGCAATAAATTGTTCATTGCGACAAGACGAAAATCAGGTAGAGGCAGCGGGAGGGTTTTATATTCGGGACCAAGAAGGCCGAGGACACTGCATTTGCTCTTTCCACCTTGCACTTCCTGATGCCCCACATGCGCCAACCTTCTAGAGAAGACATATTCTGACGATGAGTATAAAAAATCACTCAGCGCATCATTTTTTTAGAATGGCCATGGAAGCACTATTTTCCAAAGGAGTTTCGTGTGCAGAAGTCAGTGCCCTAAAATGGGGCCTAATGAACCGTTACGTGGTCTGTTTGCTTGTGCTCTATTCCCCAAAGCCAATTATTTTCTTAAATGATCACAGACAGTTCACCGTAGAGAGTCTAAAGAGGTGCTACAAAGACGCAAATTGATACATTTTCTGGCACCTATAGCAACAAAAATCTTCTTTTTGTTTACAGAAACACAGTCACATTCGACGCCGCAGGAGGAAAGAGCCCTGACACTTTCCTGTATAAGGAAGCCTCAGGTAACGATATATTTTTGTCAGTAATTCCTTTGCTGTCGCGAAATTTCAATTTCCTGAAATGCCTTTGAATCGGAGGTGCGTGCTGTCAATTGATCCGAAGGTTCTTTCGGACTTCTTGTAAACTACACTGTTCGTAAAGTCTACATTTCACCTAAAGCCATATTTTCTCTGAGATGTGCGCGGAGTGAAAGAAATCGTTTGGGAAGATACTGACCGCGGGTAATTAGACGTGCGAAACTTTGCCCTAAAGTATTACTTTAACGCTCCGCAGATCTGCACAGGAAGAATACTTTTCGTCGGTGGATAAGTTAGAATTTTTATTGGGGACTTAAAGGGATGCTGAAGCAAAATCTTAAAATTGAACAAAAACGCTGAAAATAGATTCTCGAAATGTGAGTACACTGAAATCTAGTCGTAACTTCGCATATTTTTCAGCGGATGGTTTTATTTTCGATGTTTTATGAGCGCGCGCCTAGCCTTCCCGGCCGGCGCGAGGTAAAGAGCGTGACGTCATGTCACCCTCGTCCGACAGGCACCCGGTCGCGTTACTCGAAGCCCGATGTCGCACGGCAGTTTGGGTAGACCAAGCGATATGGCTCCCCCGACGCTGCCGACGCAAAACTGGCAAAACCCATTAGTAGCGATGGCAATCGTGCTACTGCGGGAACAGTGGGCGCGCGGGTGTTATGACGTCTAGTCGCAGCTTCCACAGGAGGCCGCCAGGTGCAACAATACGGCAATAAATCGCGAAAAAAAAACGCGCTTTCCGCCTTTTTTGGGATAGTGCTCGTCGAATTCATCAATTTTAGCGGTCAAGCTCTTGTTTAGATGTAGAAGAGCAGCTCCAAAAATTTGGTTCAGTATCCCTTAAACATGCGTTGAGATGTATATTAACGCTAACGACATAAACGAACTTGGCGCGCATGGATGTTGGGTTGTGATTTTGACTAATGGTGTTAATCTCGGTGTGTCACTTTTGATACTGGGTGCAAAAAAGGTAGAGAGTTTTAATTGCTGCCCCCTGAACAATGTGAATTGCTAAAACTTCTAAACAAGCCGTCTTGCCGAAGCATTTATTAAACAAAGCTCAATGTTTTGGCTGGCAGATATGCAGGAGGCCCACTGAAAGCAAATTTATGCAAAACGTAAGTTTAAGAAAAACAGCCTAAAATTTTTGATCGCAATGCCTCATTGCCAGGCGATGTAGCCGTTTTGGAGTTTAATGTTAACTACTTGCGCTTGCATAGAAAAATGTCGAGAAATAATCTAACTTAATTAAACATGCATCTCCCTCTCTGAAAACATCCGGATTTTTTTTTTCATTTCTTTACTGAAGGGACCAGTTGTGACTACTAGTAAAGTTTACACCTTCCGTCTGACTTTTTCAATGCGTGCGTTTCGCAGTGTCGGCATTGTACACATGAGGTTAAGCAGGAATAGCAGAGAGCTGACTCCTGCTCCCCGGAAGTTTTCCAGAACCTGCCTGGATCTTAGATTTTCTTGCCTTTCTGACTTTGATATTATTACATTGCTTGCTTCTAACAAACAATTTTATGAATCCTCCTGCGTGGGGATGATATCCAAGCGCTTCGAAGCCGTCTCTGAAAACCATATTTCCAGTGGGAGAGAGGTTTCCTGTCTTGTATGCTTTCTTCCAAACATTTCTACATAAAGCAAACAAGGGAAGGGGAATGAGGGGCTCGTTATAAATATGACAGAAGCCAACAGCCACAGAAACCAAGGGGCACAGGGGATTTTTTAAAAATTTATTTATTTAATTTGTGTTGATCAATTTAGAATATTACTGAATATGTTATCGCTTAATGCTAATTGATTAGAAAAGCACAAGAAAAAACAACCGCATGCCGCCGGTGGGATCCGAACCCACGAGCTCCGAAATACGCGTTCGGTGCTCTAGTTAAAAAAATAGTTAAAAAATATAGTTAAAAGAACTTCAGCTGCGCTCATGAGAAAAAGTGGAGGAACGATCGAGGGCGTGCTACTGTGGCGCCATGTCTTAGCGGGTCGCCACCGCGAAGGCTGTCTTTTGGCTACCACCTACCTTACTCCCTCGCTTTCGCAGAAGAATGGAAGTCTGAGCGAGTTTTCCTTCGCTTTCCTCCCCTTCGCTGTCGCCGTACTTTTATCCTCCGCTGCGCTCCACAACAGCTCTCTTTCGTCCTGCGCTGTGCTTCTTTTTCACTCTGCCAGCTACGTCGAGGCCGACTGCGACGGGGAGGGACGCTGCTAAACCCACGAACAAGTGTTTCAAAGCTACGCTCTAAAATCATGCCATGCCATGTTGCGTACTTCTGCCGGTTAGGTACAGCAGCCGGGCGGGTAGATTCGGCCATAAATTTGGATGACAAATTTAGATTTAATTCTAGCATCAGCAGATTTATTAGATGGATACTGTATTAAATTTTAGGCGGTTTAATTTTGTACTGAAATGAAAGCTGGCGTTTGTAAGTCGACTGAAACCGCATCGTTTTTAGTACGAAGCCAGCGGAAAGCATATTTTTGCCTCCTTTTTTCCTTGAACTCGTGGTCCTGGCGGCGGCGCCCCGAACTACTGCTCTTTGGAAGCTGTGACGTCACGCGGCGTGCGCCTGCTGCAGCTGCGTGCATCAACGTTTTAAAAACGTTGGCGTGGATAGCGTGGACCCTACGCGCTACGTAGGGGACGCACTGCGAGTGCCGCCGCTTGTGCCCGGAGTCGTTTGAGCTCGAATTTGATCCACGCGGCTGCCGGACCAGCGAAGGGTTGTAACAGGTTATAACAGTAGTGTGAGGCGGGGGAAGGGACACGCCATGTCATGCCTTCCTAAAAAATGCTAAACTCTGAAGAATGGATCCGTGTGGCGCAGTTAGCTTTCACGACAAACCTTCTCGGTTCGAATTTTTATCGCGGCAATTTAATCGACAGCGAATGCGACATACATCTGTTTCTGTTCTGAATCCTCATCATGCCACTGAAACGACATTGCTGCAAACCTGACCCTTTGCCGTACATAGTGTCACATTTACTTGTAAGGGAGGCGTTGTTGAAGACCTGGAGCCAGGCAGAAGGAAGAGCTTGTTGCTGTTGTCCTCGATATAGCGGTAATGGCGGTCGATAAGCTATATAGCGGAAACGCTACACCGTCGTCTTCCAGGTCAGCTGTACTCCACATCGCAATACCAGGTGAGAAGATTCCCTGGAAAGCACAAAACCGAAAGCATGACAGCCGCGATTTAGCGAAAAGGGGACCTAAACTGCACGAAAATTAACGCTAACTTATATAGAGCACAGTTTACTTAAAAAAAAATATGCACTCTGTAGCGCATATTAGTGCGCATAATTACAATGAATATGAAGGTTAAAAACGTGCCAGCATTTATTACAGGTGTAGTTTTGTTGTCAAGACACAGTCCGGAACAATTTTCGCTGGTTCCAGTTTTATGCTGATTCAAACAATCTTCTACGGAAAATCATTTCGACGCGGAGCAGAAATACACATTATAAACACTCTAGTCTCCCTTAATCCGAATTTTCAATACATGCACCGAACAAACCTCCGGCAGGCGATGTATATGTATGCTCGAACGGGCAGAAAAATAAATACATCATATAAAAGTGTTTTAATATTTGCATGCTGAAATATAATAAAAACTGAGCGGAGGGGTTCTTCGCTCAATCCCGAGACCATCAGAAAGCAACAACGTCGGCAATTTACTAACAGGCCATTAAGAAGAGAATAGCGCGCCAGATGCCGCTCGTGGGAGTTACGGTCGCAAATCTGGCAGCGTAGTAACAATGCTGCTGTAAAAAAACTGCGTGATACATTTTTCGTGGTGCCGATGCAATTAAGTTGCCTGCTTTTATATGTCGAGCACTCGCTCCGCTGTGCGCGCTACTTACGTCTTGTATAAGTCCTATTTGAAATCTCCATCACTCCCCTCCCCCCACCTTCCGTTCCATCCCAGCGCCACGGCTGCTCTTTCTACGTGGCTGGAGAAATAAATGAAGGGGAGGCCTTGACTTACCTTCGGCAAAGGAAATATTTTAATACCTAATTCAGGAAAGCTTGTCTTGGCCGGATCAAACCGGATTATAATATGCACAGCTACGACTGCGGGACGGGCGCCTGGTTATCATCCTCCAGGCTCATTTTACTTGTCGTCGATCGATGAGGCGGCGGGGTCGTAGCCATGTCTCTGCATGGTCCTTTCGATATCTGAATGATGTAATTATTGCTCCCATTGCTACTTTCTAGGCTGTACCTTTCGATCTGTTTGACGTTTCCGCGCCGCCAACGGAGCGTCCAGGCGCGACAGCTGAACCGATGCCAGCACGGTGCGACGGGAGCGGGCCGCCGGGAGACGTGTGACGTCACTCGCGTCTTCCGCCTGGGCGAGCGCAAAATAAGGCCAAAAGCGGCAAAATAAGGCCATCCGCGCAAAAATAGATGAAATAGAGCCTGACAATTTGACAATTGCAACTTCTGAATCCAATTTCGGCGATTTCATAGAAAGCGTATATTTAATGCAGTATCCTTTTAAGCCATTACCTGACGTTTGTGGATGAAAGCTCGAAGCACCATAGCGGGCTAAACAGGGCTGCCAGACACCGTAAGGGATAGCGAAGGCGGCAGTAGCCTAGTGGCTTGAATGCAGATGCTAAACGAGGAACTTGGATGGAACCCCAAGAAGGAGGCCTAATGCCTCTGCATTTAGCACTTTTTAGCGTGATTACAGAGCTGCATTGTAGATTAATTTAATTTGATGAGCATTTTTCTCTTCCTATAGCGCTTCCGCTAAAATATGCGTATTTCAAACGTGCTTGTGAGGACTAAACGCAACGCCGTGTCCAGTTGAAGAATTTCTATTTTGACCTTGCAAAGCGATGATGACTACCGTCGAAATATAATTTGCACTTGCAGCGTTCTGTTATGCATAACAGCGTTCTGCATGCAGAACGCTGGAAGATCGGTGAACTGCTCTGACATGAAATTTTAAATCGCACAAAGGGCACGCTTTCATGCCGCCAAAAACAGGGAGATGATCAAGATATTAGATATAACGCTAAGATTATTATTAGACAACGCTAAGAAAAGAACTGCAGCAGGTTATCTGCCCTTTTTGCCATTTCTAACTTTCTTAATGGAAAGGGACACTCCTAAAAGAAAATAGCGGCAGGGGGAGGAGTCAGATGTGATGTTTTACAGTTTCACAATTTCTTCCTGGACTACGTCATAAATTCTTGCGGTTATTTTTTTTTCCTACAAAGCGCCAACTTTCCTTTAAGCGGCATAAAGTTTGCGCAGCGGCCGCCTTATAGTTTCTGAAATCGCTACACCGCGTGTTTCTGCTTGTAGTGCGTAACGTGTTTTGATAACAACTGAATACCACAGAATGCACACCGTTCTGCAGACGTAAAACGCAGTACCTGTGTTTTCCCAACCGCGGGAATTAGTATCGACCTTGAAGTTCGCGACGAAGTTGAATATATTATAAAAGGAGTTTTTCTATTCCTTCTGGTCCGCACGTTCCTGTGCGCAGCACAAAACAGAATTCTTGTTTTTTAAAGCTGCAACCTTTCTTCACAGCAACAACGAATGCCTCCCATTTTTCTTTTTTTGCAGATGGAGCCCCAACTGGGACTGGAAAGTTTTACTACACGGATTACGAGAACTGTGGGATCAGTGAAATAGCTTATCACGGACGCCGTAAGTGAACACATACAGGATGTTTCACCTAAGTCTTTAAACAATTTTTAAAGATAGGCTTACTGCGTTCAAGAAGCGTTTTTTTCGGTACAGCATTGTGAGCGGTATAGGACATAAGAATACAGTTAAGACGTTCTAAATATCACTCTGATTAACTAATATTTAATAGTTAACATCGCGACAAAACAACGTGCTTTCGAGAAGCTTGCAAGCAAAGCAACCTCTCCAGTACACGCAACTCATCAAAACAGCCAAAATTGGTTGGGCCACAGAGCCGAGGGTAAAGGCATTTTCTAAATTTTAAAAACTGTTATGGATAGTACTTACGGTTGGTTACTTGCCTCTAAATAATTAAGGAGCCTAACATAATGTATTGCGCCGCTGACAATGCCTTGCAAAAAATGCGGTCTAATTACTTAAGAAGCTTTTTTTTACTTCTGTGAATTCTAAGGTGAGACACCTTCACCTAGCTTCAAAAGGTGGGTAGCTTCGTAGCGTCGTAGCTTCAAAAGATGAGTAGGCTTTGGCTTTTAAGAATGTCATTGCTCAAGGATCTTGATGAAGTGTAATGAAGATTCAAATGTTAAATCTTGAATAGAAAACGTTAACCAGATATAGTGGTTGGTGCTCGCGGAATGGAGGTTATTATGAGGCAATTTGGATACTGAATGAACTTGTAAAAATGAACCAATTATGTTTGAAGATAGTACTGACTCTGACAGGGCGATTTCGATGCGAATGTACGGTGCGCCTTACTAACAAGTAAAATTCTAAGCAGAAGTGCTTTCAATGTACTTCTGAACGGGTAAACCGCAGGCAGCTTGCTCTAAGGTCCCAGCAACATATGGCGCTAAAATGATTTCGCATTCGGGGTATAAATAAGAGCTCCCACTTTTTGCTTCAGGCGTACTAGGCATTACGTCATGTGGTATATTTAATAACCCCCCAAGGTTGTGTACATATCATAGAGATAACGAAAGATAGCGAAGTAAAAGTAGCTACCCGCGCTGCATTTATTGCAAGAGCATACAGAAATAAGGAAACGTGCTAGTCTTTTTGTGTCTCAAGACCATCCGATTTGTCCTATAGCTGAACCTTAGCTATTGCTTAGTTTCTCGAAGCCAGGATTTTTATATCTTTCTCGATTTAAAAAAATGTGGGCGCGTTCGCTTACCGGTGACACACACATGTGCAGTTACCTAGAAAACAACATCTTTCCTTCACCAGTGCGCCACGATGTCATGTTCTCTGGGACCATGCTTTGATACACATTTATGAACCATTTACTCAACATTATATACAGTACTACTTCCCCGCACTCTAGACTAGATGTTGGCAGGGGTACGTTGTTAAAGCTCTGATATATTTTTATGCATCGATGGTTGTGGAATGTTCTAGCAAGAAAAGTACGTGTATTGCTGCAGAGTTATTTTTTTCCCCTTACAGTACAAAACATGCTCTACCATGATGTTACGGAGTGGTAATTTTTGTAGATCTGGACAGGCCGCCATTAGAAAATGAACCTGGAAACGTTTAGCGCTAGAACTTTATTAAGTGAAGCTAGTCTAGAGGGGCTGCTTGACAAACTAGCGGGTATTAAATGGGATGCAATAGGGTTTACAGAGGTTAGGAAGGCAAGTGAAGCATACACAGTGCTAAAGGGCTGGCACTTTGTATGATATCCTGCTTTAGTGAACAGACGAAAATTAGATGAGGGATTGCCGATAAACAGAAATATAGTTTGCAATATAGAGGAATCAATCGGAATAACGTGAGGGTGGCAGCTATCGTAATAAGTTCATTAAGAGGTACAAATTGAAGGTGGTGCAAGCCTTCCGCGCCTGCATATAGTCATGACGACAAGACAGTCGAAAGCTTCTATGAAGACGTGGAATTGGCAATGACCAGAGTAAAAAGACAATACTCTATGCTGAAGGGCGACTTAAATGCCAAGGTAGAAAAGATGCAAGCTGGAGAGCAGGCAGTGGGTGACTATGGCATATGCTTTAGGAATAGCAGGGGGGAGTTATAATAGTTCACAGAGGGAAATAATTTACAGATCAAGGTCATCTTTTGCGCAAACAGAAAAAGGGACAGGACCTAGAAGGGTACGAATGCCGTGATTAAAATGAAGCAGGCCGCGTACTATGCGCTCACCATGGCTTTGCGCAGGATGTGGAGGTCCTTGCAATGGTAGCATGTAGGGACGATAGGATGGTAAGGTTTCTAACTAGCCTCGGCATGAAGCGGGAACGGAAGAAAACAGTGAGGCAGAAGCCCCTCAATGTACTATCGGCAAGAAGAAAGTAGAGGAATTCAGGATCTCACTGCGGTACAGATATTGTGCATTAACCAAGAATGACTTTAGCTTTTTAGCAATGACGGTTATATGGAAAATGTGATTACGGAGTTCGCAGTACCTGCAGGAGGTAGGATACCTAGAGAGTATATGAGCAAGGTTTCTCCATAGTCGAAATATGTGATTAAGAAACGCCAATGCATGAAAGTCGCTGATCCCATACTTAGAATAGGACTGACAAAGTTTTGAAAGTGAATGAATAAGCGTAAGGTAGCCTTCATCAGCAAATATAATGTGCAAAAAATCGAGCATAAGCTGAAGAAAGCAGGTTGTCTAAAAGCGTTCAAGAGGTTACTAGGCGTAGGCAAAATTCATATGTACACTCGAAGAGGTAAGGATGGCATTAGCATTACTAGTATATATAAGACATTTATTGTAGTTGAGCTCAAGAAGAGGTATTTAATGTAGCCGGAATATTCACGACAATAGGAACGGAGGAAGGGGTATATTGAATTGGACGTCGTGGTAACAGAGGACGAAATAAAGAAAGCCTTATAGGTGACATGGAGAGACAAAACAGGCTGTGAGGATCAGATATCTGCAGGTGTATTGAAGGACGCCGAGGAGATCGCATTAGAAAAGCTCGCAATGCCTTATGGTGAATAGGCAAAGCCTCATGACCTCGAGCGCACCGTAATTTTGAAAGAACGCAAACGTTATCTTTATGCATACGAAAGGGAATGTCAAGGACGTGGAAAACTGCACACTAATGAGCTTACTATCCGTTTTCTGCAAGGTATTTTCCAGGTCTATTCCATACAATCAGAGCAACCTCATACTTAACCAACCAGAGGGTCAGGCTAGTCCTAGTTAAAAACGAGCCGACAGTAGACATTATTTACGCCTTCAGTCACTTAACAGAGCAATGCGCAGAACATAGCCACCAGTTATACAGAGCGTTTGTAGAAACGAAAAATCATTTGACTCAGTCGAAAGTTCAACAGTCTTGCACGCATTACGCAATCAGGGCATACAATAGGCGTATGTAAAATGACTAAAACATACCTGTAGCACAACCAAGTCCGCTATAGAGGAATTAATAAAATCCCAATCATGAATGGTGTTTGGTGGGCGGACACGATCTCTCCAATGCTATTCGGCACTTGTTTGCAGTAATTGTATAGAACTCTGAATTGGGAATAGTTGGGACTAAAAAGTAACAGAGAATACCTTAGCCTCAGTAACAAGCAATTCGCTGACAGCATTACCTTGCTAAGAAACTGAGTGGAGGAATTGCAAAGCATGATCAATGATTTAGGCAAAGTAGAGTGATGGATCTGAAAACTAATCTGAACAAAACTGCATTTCTGTTAAACAGTCTTAGAAGGGATGAGAACTTTACGATGGGCAGCGGACCACATGAAGCGGTAAGAGAATACATCACCATAGGGCAGTTAGTGCCTGCAGATCTGGATGAATGCGAAATATCTCGAACAGCAAGTTTGAAATGCAGTGAAGTTTAGAATGCAGTGCTGCTACTCTCTGGACAGCATTATCAGTTTACAAGTATCCCCTAGAATTAAAGCATAAAACAGCTGTACCTAACCGATTCCCATCTATAGAGTGGAGTCTTAACGGCCAACAATAATGGTTGACCATAAACTGGGGAGAACGCGCAAGCTATCGAAATGAAAATGATAGATGTAACGTTAAGAGAGAGGAAGGTGCAGAGCGGGGCAGTGAACAAACGCGACTGAATGTTTCTTAGTCGAAATCAAGGAGGAAAGGCCATGTGCAGGGCATTTAACGCGGAGGCAAGATGATAGTCGTGTAATGCAACGGACTTGATTCCAAGAGAAGGCAGCCGTAGCAGGTCGGGGCTGTAAGTTAGGTGTGTGCATGAGACGAGGAGGTTTTCGGGGATAAGTTTGCCGCAGTTGACATAGGGAAGGGGTAAATGATGTGATTATAGAAATGAATTTGTCCTACAGTGCGCGTGACTAGCCTTGGTATGGTGACAAATGTTTGCAAGCTCTAATTCCTCTCGGGTAAATTAAAGGCGCAAGCTCGATACATGCACATTGGTTTTGCACTATGGGCACTGTATATGACCACGCAGCACCAAAGTTGATTGTAGTGCTTACCTTTTTTTTTGCTCAGAATGCATTCTATGGACTCCAGCAGGCAAGGAGGATTCTGTGCCCGAAGAATGCCTGAAACAATTCTCTAAGTATTGCGGTGTGGGAACAGAAACCTACAATAAAGACCTCTGCAATAAACGTCAATCCTAACTAGAGACGTAAGATTTTTCTTATCATATGCGATGGTTTATTCTTCTGTACATTCTCTTCTGCTTACATGTTTACATCTAGGTTTGTGTCATTTCAAATAGACCACCGGTTGCCTACCAAGTACTCCATAACATTTAGTCTAGCCATAAACAAGATGTTGAAGTGCAAAAGCAAGAACAGAACGGGAAAGACCCCGTTGTCACTGGGGTAGGCTTTTTTTGTGCGTTGCATAGGAAGGTAGCGTCTCGATATATGTTAAGATCACGCGCCTTTCACCAAGATGCCTGACGCCTTTCGACGCTTACCTTCATGCGGAGCGGGTTCTTCATTGGAGAAACGTCAAATACACCCTAGTTGAAATCAAGTGGAAGAAGTGAGCTTGGTCAGGGCATGTAATGCGAAGGCACGATAGCCGCAGGTCCTTAAGGGTAACGGAGTGGATACCAAGAGAAGGCAAGCGTAGCAGGGGGCGGCAGAAAGTTAGGGGGGGGGGGGGGGCGGGAATACGGTGGCCGCAACTGGCGAAGGACAGGGTTAATTGGAGAGGCATGGGAGAGGCCTTTGCCCTGCAGTGGGCGTAGTCAGGCTGATGATGATGCTAATGATGAAAGTACACCGCGAATATTTTTTATTCATGCACTGCGATTCACAAAGATTGAGAATACCTGTCATGCCACCTACCTTCCAGGAACGCTGTGAAGACGTTTCATGAGACCTCGGACCCATCTGAGCACTTCGTGGTGAACAGGATCTGATCGTGACTCCGGCCCAGTGCCTGCACTTCGTGATTGCAAAATAAAACGTTTTCCAAAATTCGTCACTCGTCTCTATGCTGTGTGCAGCGTCTGTCATACTCCTTCCTATTTTGGAAGAAAAACTCATTTATTACGAATGTGTTGACCGTATCCTGTGTACAGCCTAGAGTTAATGTCGTCCATGTGGTCAGGTAGAATTTTTGTGGCAAGGTAGAATTTATTCCAAAATTTCTAATTCCTTTGGCCCATTTAGGCTGCACGGCCACTCATAACTATATCTAGATGGGCCCATAGCCAAACTTGGATGTCTCAGAGGTACCACGTGGTCCTGCCGACACATTCTCCAAATCTAGTGCCGTTGTTCAAAAATTTCAAGGGCTTTTCGACAGTAAACCTTTCCAATATTTGGCAGTGATATTATTGTATGCCAAATCACGAGCCTTTCTGCATGATTTTCAACGCCTTGCCTAAAGTAGCGGGTGATATATGCGTTCTTGCTTAGCTATAAAGAAGGGGGAAACAGTTCAGTAAGAGACTGAGTGGGGCAGGTTGGTTCATAGCTTCTAGAATTAGCACAACAAAGACAGCACATAGAATAAGAGAATAGTGTATGTCCTGTCGTGTTCCTATTCTGTGTGCTGTCTTTGTTGCGCCTGAATTCTGGAGGACACACTTTATTATTTCCAAAGGACAAGAAAACAGAACTTGGAGTAGACGCCAACTGATCAGTAGACTTTGCTTTGTGATGACTACGGTAGTGCGCTCGAAGGACCGGTGTTGGGCTGCCGGGTGAGCGCTGATCAGCAAGGCCTTCCAACGCCTAAATATAGCGAGTTGCCACTCTCGTTTAGGTAGATCAGCGGCGGAAGCCCATAGGATGTGGGCTCTAACGGCGGGTTTAGCGCAGAGGGCGCAGTCGGGGTAAATCTACCAGAAAAATGACGGCATACTGGAACGGCGTAAGGAGAGAGCGTTTAAAGCTGTCGCCGTGGGACCTTTTCATGTTCTGTGGGGGATTTTTGACCTGGTGGAGACCTGAATCATTCCAGTCTATACGGCACTGTGGTAGCCTGCTACGTGATCGAACTGTCCTTCGAGGAAAATCCCGAGTAGGAGTTGGCCAATGGCCTCGAGCTTATGTGCGGCCCTGTTTCATGGCTGAAGTGCAAGTGCGAGCGGGGATCCAGATGACAGAAATAGCGCGGTTATCGACTAGGGCTATCCGAAGGATGGAATGAGCAGCGGCGCAAAACCTGGCTTTTTGGAAAGTTACGCACTGCAGACTGCTAGTCAATAAGAACTGGATTATATTATGTGTGAGCTAGGGCCATAGTTATCGTACGTTCCATTGCCTCTTTTGTGGTGCAAGTACGAACTCTACCGGACGCAAGAAGGGAGCCAATAGGGAATTCAGGTGCCGTGGCAAAATCTGCCTGCCGAGTATATCGGGCGGCGTGGACGCATGGGCTATGTTCAAGAGACTGGCATTGCAAGTCGAAAACGTTCATGCTCAAGGTAGCGTGAAATACGAGCACGAACGGGGCGCGCCTCACTTTCCACCTTACTTGCCTTGGCGCTCGCATCTCGCCGGTCTATGCGATCCTGCTGATCACGAAAGCTGGTACGATGCGTATGAGACCAGCCTCCTTCGTCCGTTTATGCCGGTTGATGATACGTTTGATGATGTGAAATGTTTGTGAGATGGTGGTGATGAGTTTAGCTAACTCTGTGCAATTATTTCCATTACCTTGAGTGACGAGAGCCAATACCGTGAAGGTAGACACTTGCGGGATAAGTTCTCATTGTGCGTGGAGTCGAGCATCGGGTTCTGGCTCGGTATTTGGAATGTTTCGCGTAATGAAGAGAAGCTGCGGCTTTTGTGGGGGCAGGAAAAAAAGGCCTTCACCGTCTGGGAGACGTTGAAGTAATGAGCGTTAGCATACGTATCCCACGGGATTGTCCTCAAAGTCTTTTTGAAATCTCGCAGAGGGGTAAGGGATGCGAGAGCACAACCAATTGTAATGGCTGCCATCTTGGATTGTAGAAACCGAAATCCTGCCGCCATTCCGTTCCCTAACGTCATACTGACATAGTTCCACCCATGGAGGAAGAAAAAACTAGGAGGGAGCATGACGTCATAACCTTGAAGCCTAGTCATAAAAAATATAATGGAAAGCACCATGGGAAATAGGCCCTCACGTGACAAGGCAGCGGTAGCTCTTAGCCGGATTTCGGTTTCGATTCCGCTCTCTCGCTATACGAGCAACTGCGCGACAATCCGCTTGTGTTCCATGTTGTGTTCACTGACGGCTCCGTGGTGAGCGCAAACTGCTCGCTCGCCGCAGCGGCCACCATCCCCGAGCGACGCGTGCGCTGACTGCGGCGCAGTGGAGACATTGGAGCACATGCTCCTTCGCTGTGCCGCTTCTGCAGTGCCGCGTCTCGATATGCTCGCGGCCTACAGGGCGCTGGGAATCATCCCGGAAAATCTCGAAGCGCTCCTGCGGCCGCGCTGCAGTGCGCGCACCCGTGACAGAACAATGGTGAGCCTCTGTGCGTTCATCGAGCAGGCGGGCTTGACTTCCCGCTTGCTCTTCGCCAGGTAGTGCACCCGTGACACGAACGCTCCGTGGGTGCTACCTCGGCCGGGCGCCCCACCCCGGCCGCTAGCGCAGTGTGCCGCGCGTGCGATTAGTCCAAGACAGGACGCTACGTGCGCGCGGCTATGTAACAGTTTACTTCTTTTTGTAAGTGACTGTGCGCAGTGGCCGGGCGACCCCGCGCAGGGGCAGATGTAAAGCCGCCGGCACTCTCTCTCGACAGCGAGAGAGAGAAATACTTCACCCTTGCATTTCACGTCGGAACCGCGTATGTGCGCGCGCGCATTCGGCGCGACTTGTGTCTCGAGAACAACAGAGAACGGCGAGCCCATGGGCGGGCCGAAGTCCGCTGCCCGAGAAATATAATCTTGACAAGCGCTCCGGAGCGCTCGTTAAACACGACCGTCCGCCGTGAGCGCCCTGGAAGCCACTGCGCCCTTTTTTAGAGGCTCGTTTTCTTCGCCTAATCTCGAGTTCTCCGCTTATAGCATGCGCTGAAATAAACGCTCCATATGTGTGTATAACGACGAAAGGAATTCCTCTCCATTCTCTTTATGAACCACAGTTGAACAGTGACGAGGTCGCGGCCGCACCCTTTGATGAAAAGCTTACCTGCAGTTTTCTACAGTGCACCCAAAAACTCAATAGTGTAATCAACAGAAGAGTTGAGACGCGGAGCCTTCAGACAACCTCGAGCTCGGTACGCATTCCGCCAAAGCTGCTACACAGGCGCTGCGCTTCTGCTACATCGGAGCACGGACGTTCACTAAAAAGCACCGCTGGTTGGCAGTCTGGTAACTATGGAGGGCCTATTTCCCAAGAGTCAGTGCGCACAAGGGCCCTCGGCAGCGGCGTCAGAGGAGGGTGGCTTGCAGAGGCTGAGCGCACTCTCTCCTAGTTTTCTTTCCTCAATGGTTCCACCTCTATCCACCATTTTGGACCGTGACGTCATCACTGGCACGCCGCAGGTGGTTATTTCTACAATGCTGTTGTAGACGGCGCTACAAGTCTCAATGCGAGATGCGCTGTTTTCTAGTTGCTGCCACAGATGGCGCTGTGATCTCAGGGTGGTAGCAGACCCCGCGAAATTTCGAAACGTGATGAGTAAGAGCTAACGCTCTTAAAAGCCTGAGGGGTTTACGTTGTTGTCAATAATGGCTAATGTTTGCTGTAGGATATGTTCGATTCAAGCGTCGCGACCTGCGGCCTCTCAGCGTTCTGCAGGGGTATGGGAGGAGATATGAGAGAGACATTTTAAGAAGCCTTTAGTGCATGACTTATGGTGGTTTAACGCCCCAAAGCGACTACGGCTAAGAAGGACGCCGTAGTGAAGGGCTCCGGAAATTTCGACCACCTGAGGTTCTTTAACGTGCACTGATATCGCACAGTACTTAGGCCTCCAGAAATTCGCCTCCATCGAATTTCAGCTACCGCGGCTGAGATCGGAGCCGCGTCTTTTGGGTCAGCAGCCGAGTTGTATGTGTGCTCTTAGGAGGTGAATGGAACTTAGAGCAACTTAAATTGCTTGTTGCATGAAGTTATCGGATGTCTAAGTTAGATCGAGACGTGTATTGCCCTTATTCCTGCTGCAGGTGATGTGGCCAAGACCTGATAAGAGAACTGAAGCATCCTGTCCTGTTTTGGGAGATGAGATATAGCCTGGTGTTCGGCAAGAGTTGAACATCATTCATGAATGTGTTCCGCATGTTTACAATGACATGCCCGATGAGTTTGGCAACGCATGAGGTGAGGGAAACCAGTCGCAAAGTTTCAGCATGCGATTAAACTTGACAAAATGTTAGCGATGATGCATGCTGGTTGGCACCTCCATAAACGTATTAGACGACTGCGTACGTTCTGGGTTTCAGCCTTGTTAGGAATTGATTCGGTGCGGCTCAGTACGTCACGGAAACGCATTGTCGCCCACTCGTTAATGTCCGAGATGGGGTCGGAATGTGATGAAGTATCTGCTGGGCTTAAAGCGTCCCAATCAGTTATTTGCTCAGTGCCTGTGTATCAAGGCCTTCGAACAGACAACGGAGAGGAATGTGAAAAGTGAAGGGAACACTACCAAAACGCTGGCCTGTGTTGTTTTCAGTTCACTTCTGGAATGTTTTTACAGAAGGCAAGGTTTCCTGTCGTGTTGCCAGCCGCTGTTGGGTGTGCTGGATCGCTAATGATTGACAGCTCCAGATCATGGCTTTCGAGCCACTCTTTTGCAGTCCAGCTTGTACCCCATGCAGTATGTTGTGTGCAGAGAGAGGATGTATCGTACAAGAGATTTATGTTCCTTTGTTCGTCGTCTTATATATAATTTGTACCTTATACCTGGACTCAAAGGGGAACATACTGCAAGAGGAAACTAGTAAATGATGGACCTCATCTCTCGTTTTTTATATGTCATTGCAAAGCCTCTGTATGTACAGCGAGGGAGTAGATGCCATTCTAATAGGAAGACTCAGCCACGAGTTAACTGAAAATGCAGAAGTCAATGAAATTATTTTCCTTTACCAACATATCACAACAATATTTCTCCTTTGGAAAAAGGTATCTGAGTGACACACCTACAGAAAATACTATTCTCTATGTTTTTAGGTTTTAATTCGCCAGAATTGAAAGCCCCGCTTTGAAGAAACAGTGTCCGATGTAGCCTGGTATAGAACGCAATAATTTTTACACATCCTCTCGACTTGCAGGACAAAGGGAGAGGCCGAAAGGTGGCTACTAAGGGGAAAAAGGACGTCATAAAACACTTGCTCAGCGAAGTTAAGCAAAGGACGCTTATGGATGTAAGAAATACGTGCCAAAATGTATTAGAAAGTAGAAGAAAAACAATTCAAAGCAAGGAGAAGTGTAATGATAACGCAGTGTTCTTAAGCATCCTCAAACTTTCTTTCATACCTTGGTCTGGAAAGAAAAGCCAATAGCTCAGTGAACCGCGTTCTACTCCGTTGTAAACAGAATGATAGTACATGCACCTTTATTTTAAAAGATGAGGTACTGCACCCTCGCCTGAATGTCGTTCCCGAATACATACAAAACAATTTTGGACAAACGCATTTTCGAATGAGAAAAGCTTTATGAACACACCTTTCCTTTATCTTGCAAGATTTCACTATAAAAATGAATATATTCGCATATCTCCCTTTGGCAGACTTGCATTTCTTTCGCTATTAAATCGATAGCTTCACTCTGCTAGGTAAAGCCGGGTATCGCTGTGTATGCAACATGACTCTGGCAGATGGTGTGCAAAAAGAGCAACCTAGGAGGCAGGTGGGAGCGTCATCACAACCTGTCCACCGAATAATGAGCAAACTTCCTTCCATGGAAGGTGGCAGTTAAATTAATGATTGGTCACTCGAGAAGATCAACCTGGGCCGCACAAGGCCCAACGCTGGGAGCACCTGCCATCGTAGGGCAGTGGCACATCGCTTAACCGCTGCACCACTGCGCCAGGAGTTGTATGAAGAATACGAGGATCTGTGAATGTAAAGTATAGAATGACATTTTGCATATATTGGATTTAACCCACTACGCTATCGCCTCATATTCTTAGGGCGGAGCGTAAGTGTCCCCTCTTTTAATGTTTTTGCTATCGTCATAAGCCTTCCGAATTGTTTTTTTCAATGACAGTTTTAACTGCTCGATGCGAGCAATGGAAAAACATAAAAAGGAAGATTTTGCTATACAACGGAAGAATTTCCATAACAGTAACTTACAGTTTTTCAATATTCAAAATTTTTGTCCAAGAATGTTGGACATGACTGTCAATGACACGCATAATTTGCATACTGTGCCAAATTGGAAGGGGTCGGGAAAAAAGCAAAATAGTAAGTAGGCGCTGAAAAAGTGTGTCAACTATTTTGTTCGAGCATGGCGTTTTCCCTTTCCGAAGAACACACACCGCATGAAACGTGTAGTTGAAAAAGCATTTGAATGGCATTTATTGGCTTGGCATTCCAAGATCGGTTTGATAATACCCCGTCAGCTCTTTGAAGTAAGGAATTCGGGGTTTGCACCTTATACCTATGAGACACTACAAAGAAAATATAAAGAGACCAAGCCGCCGCGGTGGCTCAGCGGTTATGGTGCTCGGCTGCTGACCTGAAAGACGCGGGTTCGATCCCGGCCGCGGCGGCTAGAATTTCTTTGGAGGAGAAATTCTAGAGGCCCGTGTACTGTGCGATGTCAGTGCACGTTAAAGAACCCCAGGTGGTCGAAATTTCCGGAGCCCTCCACTACAGCGTCTCTCATAGCCTTAGTCGCTTTGGGACGTTAAACCCCATAAACCAAACCATAAAGAGACCAATCACAGAGTGACTATTTTGCCGATAACATGACGAAAAAAACAAGTGCATAGGATGCAGGGTGAAAAAGAGCTCATTGGGAAAACAGAGCGAACAAGAAAATATCTCAAAATGAGGCAATATCCGTTCTCCATGTGTTTTCTTTTTTTTTTTTAAATTCGCGCTCTCAATGGCTGCACACTACTGAAACAAGATATACATGTATATCGGGTTACGGCGTCTGGTGTACTGGCAACAAATTTTACTCAGCAGTAGAAAGATTAACGTCGAATCGTACACGCGGAAAACTGATAATACACGTTCTCTATGTCAGACCTGTGGCAACATGCTTTCTCGCGAAGGAGAAATAAGGGGCCTCGGTATTGTTTTCGTCTCTTCGCTTGCTCTTGTGTGCATACAAACTGCCTCACCAGGAATGTCATGTGAACTTTCTGTACTCTGGGTCATATGTGCAGATAATTTGGATTTCAGATACCTTTATTGAACGTTATTCCTCTTTAATACGCCCTTTTTTGCGGCATGCTTCTGTAGCTTGCATAAGCAGTCGTAACTCTTAATACGTCGCATCGAACGAGTAAATGCCATGAATATAGACGGGAAAACATCAAGCGCTGTCTCCAACCATGTCAGCTTAGCTGTAATGGAATCCTTGGACTCAAAACTAAAAAATAGTCAGCCCAGTCCTTTTTTTAAAAGAACTTGTCCATAGGGTCACTGACCGGCCGGAACTTTTGAGCTGAATCTAATTTTGTATTCTGGAAAAATAAGAATATTTCGTGCGACTCTAAGCGTCGCTAGGCACACAGTCGTGCGCATTTTGAAAGCCTACACTGCACGTTTACAATATCTTCGTGCATTCTGCAGCTCGCTATATGAGTTTAGTGAAAACTTTGGCCTCCTCCATAAGCTACATCTGCGCTTAGCTTAAAACACTGTGCTAGAAGCCCGTACTCCGTATTGTCGTCTGCGACGTCCAGAAAAATCGCCTCACGGTAGTCATTTCCGTGAAACAGCTTTCAGGTCTTGTATTATATCCTTCTGCTGCATGCAGTATTATATGCTTCCTTCTACTATTATATGCTTATCTTTTATTGTAAGCTCAATTTAAATCTGCTTTGTATACTCTTTGCCACTGTTGCTTCGCAAATCTGATTCTATTAGTTTACGTCTCCCGAAAACCTTGCTTCTATGCATGCCCACTACAGCATGTCTGCACTTCTATGCTGAATTCTCAATAATTTTTAAGGCGAAAGCTTTTAAAGGCTCATTCTCCCGTCCGTCCGGCGTTACTTGCAACGCCTATGATGACTCATCGACGAGCGCAGCCGCCAAAAGGTGACGTCACCCTCGTCGGCAGGTGGAGCTGTCGGCGCGGCGGTGTCGAGCGCTGCTCCGTCGTCAGTCGGTGTGCGGCAGCTAGTGGAGGAGGATGGCTCCCAAGCGGTGCAGCCGTAACAAACATAGGCAGTCATTGGCAGTCGAAGTAGCGCGACAAAGGCTTTCGCCTAGTGCACTTCAGTCTACCAAATTATCCCCATAGTTTTTTTATGCCTGCGTTTTCATATATGCTATATAGAGTAGCCGCATATTCTTTGTCTTCATTTGGTTGCTTCTTTATTTGTGCCCCGGCCTCAAGACGGACAGATTGTTTCTGAACGCTCCAAAAAACATTAAATGCATGACCAAAAATTCTACTATACAGTGATATTCTTCATCACGCGCGCCTTTGATGTGTTCGTGCTTTTTCCTTTCACTTCTTTTCTAATATTTATTTTCATATGATTTTTTATCTAAGATGTGCATCGGTACTAGAAATTCATTCTTACTCAGCGCTCTCTGTCGTCCAGTTCACTCTCATTTTCTCTGAGTGTATGCTGTCTATTTCTCCTGTACCTCCGCAATACAACTAATAACCCGGGGCACAGGCGCTGCTTTCATTCTTCTTGCGATCCACAGACAGCGCTCTGATTAAAATGAAACCCTCGAGCGGACGCGCAATTTCATCCGTAGGCAGCCAGCATGCCACGCATGCCGTTCTTGGAGCCCACGTAAATTACGCGCGCTGGTTTGCACGCTTTGTCAGACTGGACAAGTGAAAAAAAAAAATATCACAAAACCTTCACAAACCTTGTCCGCTCTTTCCATCGTGCGCAGCGCTGCCACATGCCATACCATACCGAACGAATGAAGCCGTACAGGGGAGAGCACATCTAACTAGAGCGTGGAGTGATGTTGTGCGTAACAAACAACATGCTTTCTTTTAGCCCGGGTGCTGTGTTTCAGGGGCAGTGATATTATTAGAGCAGAGCCGCATAGGCATACAAACTACAGACGTACTAGCAGTGCACCCTTGACTAAGACCTTACGCAAGCATTTCCTCTAATTTCTTCCACACTTAGTTGAAAAAATGGCCTGGCTTAGCTTATGGTTAAGCTTAGGATGCGAAGCATACCGCCGGCGGAGGCTGCGCGTCCGCAAGCAAGCGCACGAGTTGAGCACCAGCTTTCACAGCTGTTGTGACGTCAGCGCCCCTAGCGGAAGGAGCGGGAGTTAGGCCGCCGGTGGAGGCTGCGCATCCGCAAGCGAGCGCACGAGTTGAGCACCAGCTTTCACAGCTGTTGTGACGTCATATCACGTGGTGCGCCGATGTAGGTCAAGTGGTAGCTACGCGGCCGCGCGCGGCGCAGCAAGGAAGAGCTCGGTTGTGCGGCTAGTATGCTTCGCATAAAAGCCTGTAATAATGCATAGCGTCGAACTTGAAGAAACGTTATTCGACAGACTTAACAGTCGGTTACCATAGCCCATGGCAAATGATATACTGCCGTGGTCGAAATTGTTCAGGTATAAGGGTTCACTGCCGAATCAGGTGCTGGAGTGGTGACGGTAGTCATTAACACTGGTACGGAAGGAGCCGTAGTCCTCATTACTCCGCTGAGTAACACCTTGCGAGCGCTCATAGGTGCTAAGCTTTATAGTTAAAGAGCGAAATCTGAGGCGTGAAGGCATTCGGCTAAGTGTGTACGGTAGCACTAGTTTTCCCCTAAAATAAAAAAGGTAAATATACTTATTTTCTGATTTACTTATTTTTGCCTACAGGCCCGGATCTCGGCATTACATGAGGGGGGTAGGGTTCAAAGAAAGCAGCACCCGATAACAAATGGTACAAAAGTACTGTAGGCAAAGTTGAGTCACCAATTGAACAATTGGGCATTGCAGAAGAATCAAAAACTATGCGAAAACTTTGGTGTCCAAAAGCTCAAGCATTGTTCGCCATACCGCTAGCAATGACAGAACATATGCAAAGCGAAAAGGCACCGGCACAATGTAATGGAATTCATAACACACGCAGGAATCAAGCATTACATGGGGCTATGACGCATTTTCTGTGCTCGAAAACGTTAGTAAAGCTGATCGAAAAGACGACGATTCCTTATGACTGACGATGCTCGATGGCAATGCGTTCTTTTGATTTATTTCCAATACTAGTGGTGACAGCTAATATTTTAATCTTCGAGCAAGAATCGGACGGACTTTATGCGCATAATCCAGGCGAGCTGAGCAATGGGGCGCAGGAAGATATAATTTCGGGTGAATCACCGGGCGCTATGGTATACCCTATGAAATAATGGCAAGCGGGCAAAGTTTCTACGGAAGGCAAGACTTTGGAGATTCAGAGTGTGCTTTAGTGCTGATACATTTTGATGACGTGAGTAACATGACAGTATGAATCTGACTTGCTTTATCTTCCACTACTTCGAAAGCATGCGTAAAAAACGCCTGAGGTGGATGCGATAAGATAGAGGTGCATTCAAGAGGTGATGTGATTAACGTGGTGTATGTTTTGGAATTCAATTGATTTATTCAACACAAACTCATGCTGCTGGGAGCGCGCAAAATAGGCAGCAAAATTTTTGACTTGACGGGCACCGCGCTCCCGTTACAAACATCAGTGGCGGCGGCAGCTACGCCACAATTTGTGCCACTCAACAAAAGTTAAACAATTCAACATAATGATTTAGTAACAAATAAATAAATTTAAGACTTGCCGAGGGAAGAAGGACTCTGACAATGCAGATATAGAGACTATGCAGAGATCCAGTATTGAAACCCTCGTTTTCTAACACACGTTTGTTTTTTTCATATGATGTGGCTTTCAGAATTACGAGGAGCAAGAAAAAAACTTCGATAACCAAAATAAAACAAAAAAAGGTAAGGAAGTACATAAGAAATTCAGAAATTGAGAAATAAGAAATTAGTAAATGTCAAATTAGCACACATTTGTGCTAGGCGTCGCAGTTTTCATTTTTTGGCTGTAAGGGATTGGGGATGCACGTTTGAGGAATGTGATTTGTTTTGAACGTACAGGCTCAATCCTTTGCTGCCAAAATTTGTACGGCTTGCCGGAATGTACCAGGGCGGGTTGTGACGAAGTAGTCTTCTTTTTCTTTAGGTCTTAGGTTTGCAGTCTCTTGGAATATTCTGTTGTGTGTCCTTATTTCTTTTATATGTTGGAGCATGATATTCATACAGCCGTTTTGCTGGCACAATTTTGAGTTCAGCAAGCAGATGCGTAGCATGCGAGTGAAATAAGAGGTTTGTTATAATTCAACGGGCTTTCTTTTGCAACATTTGTATCTCATGTCTATTTGAATCTGTGGTGGTTCCCCATGTTCGATAGGCGTAGGTTACATGACTAGTGAAAACTGAGTTATACATTAGTATATGGTAGAGAGAGGGTGTGGTAGATGGTCCTTGGCGATCACAAAATGAACAAGGGAGGGGAAAACCTCAGGTTTCTTGAGCCAACGTTTCGACAAGGGGACTTGTCTTCGTCTGGCCCAGACGAAGACAAGTCCCCTTGTCGAAACGTTGGCTCAAGAAACCCGAGGTTTTCCCCTCCCTTGTTCATTTTGTGATTATACATTAGTAGTTTTATATTCTGAAGCAAGACGTCCCTAAATTTGTTAATAAGTCCACATACCCTGGAGAGCATGACTTTTAGTTCCTCGATATATGTGTCCGAGGATAGGTATTCATTTAAGGTTACTCCCAGAGTTTTGACGTCTTTTGCAAAGGGTGTGTTTTTGGTTGCCTAGAAACCATTCTGGTGCAGATTGTACGGCCTTAGTTTTAGTTTTAAACACAATTGCTTTTGTCTTTGCATTTATCTTTAACAAGTTATTTATGCTGCATCCATGCATTTTCTTTAAAGCAACGCTGCCATCTCGGGACAGTTGTTGATTAGTAGATCCAGTGATGAAGAGGGTAGTGTCGTTGGCTTATATAACGAATTTTTTTTCTGAGTTGATCAAGACAATTTCGTTCGTGTATAGGTTAAAAAGTAGTGGACCAAGTATGCTACCCTGTGCAACACCTGCATTAACCGGAAGAAAGGTTGATTGTGTGTTATTTACCGATACGGGTTGGAGGCGGTATTAAAGAGAACCTTTTACTAGTTTGAGGGCGGTTTCTCGAATAACGGAGTGGTCTAGTTTTGTTTGCAATGTCGCATGGTTTATCCTGCCAAATTTCCTCGAAATATCGATGTAGATCCCAAGTGTTAATAATTTTGACACAAAAGCTTGTAGTCTTATTTCTCTTTGCTGAAGAAATGCATGGGCTTTCAGCATTCGCGAGACCAATTTTATAAAAGCTCTGTTATGTATTTTATGTCAGCAAGCAAAGTTAGGTTATGACTGAAAAATACTCAGATATTTGATACATGAGACAGAATGAATTCCGTTATTACTTATTCTATAATTATTTTATTAATGTGTGCTACACAAGGGAATTTTGCATCTGCCCCGCCGGGGTGGCTCAGTGGTTACGGCGCTCGGCTGCTGACCCGAAAAACGCGGGTTCGATCTCGGCCGCGGCTGCTGAATATCTATGAAGGCGAAATTCTAGAGCGTGTGCTGTGCGATGTCAGTGCACGTTAAAGAGCCCCAGGTGGTTGAAATTTCCGAAGCCCTTCACTACGGCATCCCTCATAGCCTGAGTTGCTTCGGGACGTTAAACTCTAATAAACCAATAAACCAATTTTGCATGTTTATTTTTGCTTACATAATATCCGTCCGCCATGATAAATATCATTCCGTTAGTTCTGCTAAATCAGCCGCCGTAGTGGCTCAGAGGTTATGGCGATCGGCTGCAGACCCGAAAGACGCGTGTTCGATCCAGGCCGCGGCGGTCGAATTCCGATGGAGGAGAAATTGTAGCGAACCGTGTACTGTGCGATATTAATACAAATCAAAGAACCCCTGTTAGTCGAAATTCTCGGAGCCCTTCACTACGGCGTCCCTCATAGCCTGGGTCGCTTTGGGACGTTAAACCCGCATAAACCAAACGATAAATCGTTTTTTCTAAATCGCATTGAAGTTCTTGAACATCATACGTGTGTAGACAAAAGCATTCCAAGATGAAGTGCTGCATCGATGTAGGATGATTCCCAGGGCAAATTTCTTGCTGAGAACGAAAATAAAATATGAAAGCTACTAACAAATGGTGGTTTCGGAAGACGAAGTGTCGGAATAAAGATGTTGAACTCATTGCGATGTAGGCGGAGGTCTTCTCCCACCTGTCTACTTAAAGGTGCACGTCCATTTGGAGTGGGGCATGACGCAAACAGCCAGACGATGGCACACGATGGAACAGGTGAACTGGGCTTTATAATAACGCTTTAACAATAATACAGAAAAAAATACATAGAGAAGAAACAGAAGCTACACTCCGCCAGCGAAGCTGGCACAATAACCACTGAGCTCAGTGTTTGTAAGCCGAAGCCTGTCTACTTCCTTCAACGAAACCTGACCAAGATCCGCATATCACTGCCGAACACTCTCTTAAATGCATAGGGTCTAAATTTCTTGAAGCGGATGGCGGCACTGAGAAAGGAAGCAGGCGCCGCAGCTGGCGTCAGACTGAATCTCCCGTCTTGGTTGGAACCATCTCAAACTGCATGCCCACGCGCGCCGCTTCGCGAAGGTCGCAGGGAGAGGACGACCAGGCCATGAGCTGAGATGCGTTTGCGGCAGTGCATGCCTGTGATAGTGTTACAGAATTACCTTGTCTTTCTTTTTCTTCGGACGCTGGCCGCTAACGCCCAGCGTTAACCATTGGCAAAAATCAAGGCGCTAAGAAACGACACATAGGGAACACAGCGCTTACCATTGGGGCCTTACATGCATCCTGGGCTCTCTCAAACAAACGACGGAAAGTAAAAAATTGTACAAACTTCTCGTTCTACAATATATTTACACAAATGTGGGTGTACAACACGCACATCACTTTACTATGCAGCCTCTTCCCATTAGGGTATTCCTCTAGCACCGGCGCACCAACTCGACGCCATCGTTAGAAAGGCTACAAAGCGAGCACTGGGCCTCCCAGTGGCCACCTCTAATGCTAAGTTGTCGGCTTTGGGGGAGATCAACTCCTGCCAGGAATTACGGGAGGCCCACCTCGTGAACCAATATACGCGACTCTCGCAGACGGCATCCGGGCGCCGCCTGCTAGACCGCTTGCACACCGAACAAGAGTGCACTCCAGAGGAGACGTGTCGGATGCCGGAGCTATGGCGTCACAAGCTCTGGGTCCCTACACTCCCGCGCAACATGGACACGCATACACACGAAGGCAGACGAGGGGCGCGCGCTAGGGCCCTCGAACACCAACACGGATCCAAACAGGGTGTATACTACGTTGACGTCGCAGAGCCGTCGCCCAATGGATTCTACACGGGCGCAGTAGTTCACCAGGACCAATGCGTTAACCGTTTCTCATTTAGAGCTGGAAATTCAGCGCAGGCTGTGGAAGTAGCCATTGCGCTTGCCGCCTCGGACTCAAATTCGAAGGTAATCGTGACAGATTCGCGTCGAGTCTGTCAACACTACCTGGCTGGCGAGGTTTCACCTTTAGCCTACTGCATATTAAAGCGCGCAGTGAGGGAATCGGACCCTTCGCCCAAACGCATAGTTTGTACTCCGGGCCATCAGGGCGTTAGAGGTAATGAGGCTGCGGACGCGGCTGCCCGAGCGCTTACCTACCGGGCACCTCATCCAGGCTCTTACGGCTCAGAGATTGTGCAACCGCTTCTGCGGTTCAGGGAAATTCTGGACGACTGTTGCGAACGCCATCGGCTTTTTCCTGTCCCTGCTAAGGGCCTGACTAAAGCCGATGAGCGAACACTGAGACGCCTGCCGACCAACACTCGTTGAGTCCTGCAATAGCGAAACATTTCGACCCCAAAATTGATGGGCGCTGCCCTCACTGTGGGGAAGTATCCGATACGTTCCACATGGTTTGGGCCTGTCAGAAGAACCCTTCCCTTCCCCCATAATCGTTCCCCTTCCCGAGAGGCATGGGAAGCAGCCCTGCTCAACTGCTCGGGGCTGGAGTCTCAAAGGGTTCTAGTCCAACGGGCGCGAGTAGCGGCCTCGTCCAGCGGGGTCCCGGACTAAGGAATCCACCTATGCAGAGGGCCATTTTTGGCCTGAAAACTCTCCTTTAGTTCATTAAAAAGTTGTCACGACCACCACCACCAACTCGACGCGTGCGTGCGCAGAGTATAGTTTCGGCTCTGCAAGGTGCTGTCTCCGCAAAAAGCCCCGTGCGCGTGCATACGTCTTGTTAGTGCACCTGCGGTACTAAAAGTTCCTCCCTGCAGTTCAAATCTCGCTCCTTACGACTTTCTTTTGTTTGGGGCTCTCAGTGCTTTGAGAGGTCTTCGATTTGACAAGAACCTGAACGTGTGTTAAGCGGTATAAAAGTAGCTTTATGGACAACCGAAAACCTTGTTCTTGAAAAGAATGCGGAAGATCGCGGCCATATGAACCAAGCGCACTGAAAATGTAAGAGGCTATGTAAAAAAATGATTAAAGTGCTTTACGCTTGCCTGTGCGTAAATATATTGTACTACGAAATGTGTAGATAATTTTTACTTACCTTCGAAGTATCTGAAACTATAGACATGCACTTATAACTATTCATAACTAGCATAACTATTTGAACACTGCAAATAACGATCCTATCTTAACTAATAACAGTACAAAAGCGGGCAATTAGTGTAATAGCAAACGTATCGTGGCATACCCACAAACATCCATACTTCATTAAATTTGGAATTTTAAAGGTCACTTCTTTGTTTCCTTCCAGACTGATATCAATCTACAAAATTGCGCTTATTACTAACAATGAAACAACACTCTCGCTTCCAAAAATATCTCGCTATTCAACCGTCTATGATACCCGCCCTCATTTTTCATGGTCATTGCCTCTTTGTCGCACCAAATACGGTATGCAATCATTGCCTTTTTTTCTACCAAGGTACCTGAACATTATAGAAAACAACAATATATTGCTAAGGGACATCAGAATCAGAGTGAAGAGCATAAAAACCATTTCGTACCTTTTTGAAGACGTTTAGCTAGAACTTGCTCTGAACCGTGAATAAAAGTTTAACACGGGTGAATTCTCTTATGTAGTACACTAGCATGAAGTGACGCTTTTGTTTTTGAGTATTTATATCGCTTTTAGTTGTGATTGTGGTGCTAAATGTTGAAATGCCACTGTAAATATTTCACTCATGTTGATACTTCAGTTTTTTCGATTCCCTCACCTGTAGCTGTCTTGTGAACAACTGAGGCAACACGTTGCCTCAGCAATGAGGGCGTAGGGTGCCTCTCAAGCTGCATTCAAGCAGCTTTCTTCCCTGCGTCCTCACTCTTCAATTGATACCTGTGCCACTAACAGAATGAAATAAACTTCAACTTCAAACTTCAACCTCAAATAACGTTGTGTTTGACCAAATAAAACGTTTAAACATATTTACCTACGCCTGCAGGCCCTGGTCCTGTTGAATATTGATGTTTCTTTTTCTGAAGTCCTGTTTAGACGTTGGATTCCGAAAGGAATTTGTCCCATAAGGTGAAACCAAAAAATCTGACTAGTGGATTCGGAGGCAGCGCTTTGTACTCATTCGTTTTATTTTCCTTTTATTTCTCCATGACGTAAAATTGTTACAAAACTACTGGAGAGTGCGAAGCAAACAGATAAAGAATATGTTGCCTTGGTGGTGCCGATAGCCACCTTAGTCCCACAACATCCGGTCCGGCCAAGTCATAAAGGTCCATACTTTGCCAATTCGTGGCGCAGCGACCGTACACTTTCTCTGCAGACATTGCATTAGCACCGATAAAGCGTCCCAAATGCGCCGTCGTACTTCATCATTCTTCAGTGCCTGTTCTTTTCCGCCTGCACCCTGGCCAATCCCCCGCCGTGGGTATGTGCCATTAAGCCTGAGGACATCATCATCATCATCATCAGTACCATATGAGCGCGTGGTGCCTTTGTACGTACAAGTAAATGTTGTCATGGCCGGGCTCCAGCCATGATGACTGTGACGTCATCTCCTCGGTATACGTCCCAATGAGCAGCGCCCGACAACTGAGGGTCAGTTAAAACGAAAACCGAATGGGACGTTACAAAATACAGTCTCCTGTTTCGTACTTCCTAACCTGCTTGCTGTCTCTGAAGCGGCCATCGCATGGATTTTCCAGCAACAGGCCTATCACGGTATCTCTACTTGCTACACCTCATTAACGATGACGACGATCTTCGTAAAAGGAAGAGACCTCTGAAAAGCAATCTTATCCCTATTGCGGCCGACGGCTAGTGGAGACGGGGCAGATGGACTTCTCTCCTGGGATTCATTGACTGGTGCTTCAATAAAGTTCTCTCTCTCTCTCTCTGTTTTTCAGTTTTTTTTTTGTGATATTAAACCATGCCCCACTATGTTGCCCCTCCATAATTACTCTGTGTGCTCAGATCCGCTCTGGAAACCCTTCCTTCTGGCCAAAGAAAATGAAAGCTAAAATGAGAGGCAAACAGTCCTGCGGGAATGAAAGAGCCAGTAATTCGCAGCCCAAACAAGAACAATTAACGAAGAATTTAAAACAAACAGTATTGACCGCAGCTTATCTTTTACATGGCAGGAAACTTTCTTAAGATTTTATTTGTCCATGGCGTAAAATCGTTACAAAACTACTGTAGAGTGCGAAGCAAACAGATACAAAATATGTTGCCTTGGTGGTGCCGATAGCCACATTCTGCAGTCTAACCACCAGTTTTTTCTTTTGTTGGCCCTTCTTAGCTGTATGATTATCACTGCACTTGTTTGATTCTTGAACATGTCCCTACTCCTGTATTACTCCTGTAGCGGATTGATAGCATTCCTGGACTGACCTTCGGTGCCTATGTGTCACTTCAAAGCGAGCTGGCTTGTACGAGCAGAGACAAGAAAAAAAAACTTTCAAATTGAGTTCACGCCGTGCACACCAGCAGCATCAGTTAGAGCGGCTCAGGGTCTGTTGATAATTATGGTAGAGTCTACGCACAAAAGCTTTTAGGTCGCCTGCTATGATGTCTACGATGTGTGTCTGCTGTTCTTGCGATTTTCTCGCTGGAAATGCGGTTCCATTGCCCTTACGTGGTATGGATAAGTCATCACCTTCTAGAACGTTCGAGTACCTTCCATTAGAGTTTGAAAGGTGATTATACTAATCCGAGCCACTAATTCACCTTAATGCACCAACGAACCCCCTAATCTGCCTTGTATCATATTGGGGGCTGGCCTACTTGAAATATTTTGGAGGTCTTGAAATGTTCCAACTTAGGGGTGCCATCTGACTAGTTCATTGGTGGTGACGTAGTGTTCATGATTTCAGGACCCTCTGAATCATTTTCATATATCGCGGCGAGCCTTCATATCCTTACTGGCGCAGTGATGCAGCGATTAAGCGATGCGCCACTGCCCTAGCAGGCGGCTGTTTCAAACACAACCACCGGTAGGGTTTGTGATACGCAGGTTACTTTTCGAACCTCCCGTAAGGATTATGCGCAGGGCCACAGTGGGCATGTGGGAATTGCGGTGAATTTATTTTAATTATATTTCATTGCCACATGAAGAGGGTAGGTAGCTCACAACGCGATGGGCAGGTTAGCCAGGTTGAGATGACGCCGCGAGGTCGTCTCACCAATCTCGATCACTCAATGAATCCAAAATGAAAATTTTGAGGTGCTCTATGATTGGTTTATTTGGGGTAGCGCCACCTCGACGACATCTCCCAGGTGAGTAATGAGTGAATTTCAAATCAGGCGGTGATCTCTAACTGGCGAATCGGGGTCGCGCTACCCTTATGACGTCATTAAGGCCGTGTGACCTGAAACTACGCTAAGAAACTTGCTACGGGGAAATAAAATACTGCATGACACAGTCTAGATGATATCGCGTTAATACCAAGGTCCGAAATTCCGTCGCCGGTACTTTCTCAGCGTTGGTGGTCACTTGAAAGGAGGCATGCGAAAACAAAAAGGACGCAGAAACGACCAAAGCGTTCGGCAGGAAGAAGAGAAACCACAAGTACGAGAAAGAATAGAAAATGAAGGTAGAGCTATATTTATGGTATTTATGGGAGAGGCCTTTGATCTGCAGTGAGCACAGTCAGGCTGATGTTGATGATGATGACAGACGCACGCTCTCAAGAAAAGAACCACACGCAAAGGTAAACGTTAACAAGGGGATTGTTTGCCTTGGGCTTCATTGCGCCTGAAGCTGCGCGCGCTGCATGTGAATACTTCATATTCGTACAGCGTGATGCCTGCAGGCTACCGAAATCTAAAGAAGGCGTATTAAAAGCTCCCAAATTGGCTGCGCTGAAGATAGAAGAAGAGGTCAGAAACGAGGTTCGTGGTGTGCAGCGGATGCCAGGAAGAAGCAAAACATGAGACAGCTGCGCTGGTAAAATGCAGTAATGAGTAAGAGGGGTCATAGTTTGTGTTTTGTATAACACATCGTCCCTGACAATGACTGATGTGCTTTGGAGAGCACCTGCCTATAAAATTGCCACTAACATTATGTAGTAGGCTCAGCCTGATGATACGCAGAGGTCACATGTGTTGAAAACTAAAAGCAGATCGCTTGTTACAAAGTGCCTGCAGCTGCAGGTTATTTGGCATGGGGTCGGCGAACGCGAGTGCCAAAAGCGTTTTCATGAACCTCATGGTGCATAAAGCTGTTTTCTGTAAAAATAAGCTCTGACTATATCCCCGTGGCAGAATAAGTGCTCTAGCACTGAAATCAATATTTATATTCAGTACACGAAGGGAACGTCAAACACTCTTATAGAATTGAGAAGAGAAGGCGACAACGTATCTGTGCAACCATATGTAGCTGCACGCTAGACGAAGACAGCCGTGGTCACTAATAAGCGTATTACTGCCTTACAATTGCAAACTGTTTGTGGCAGCTAATCCAGCAGTCTGAACGGCGGAAGACTTCGTACAGCGGATTTCGAACTGCATAGCTCCGACAGTGTCTGAGAGCTGTTAAATAAGGTGGCTCTTCCTCTCCCTGTTTTAATACTTGAAAGTGCTCAACCTTGCTACATACGAATGAAAATATGGAATGTCCTCATTTCGATTGAGTAGGTTCATTTCTGATGCATGTCGAATCAACGGTGATTTGCGTTCACAACTATTCCCTCCATGCCGTCAAAGAATAATCTGTTCTCCCTTATACGTCGTACAGTCTGGACCTCGCCATTTTAGCCTTCTGGCTCGAAAATCTAAATGTCACAATCGTCATGACTGGCCAGCAGGCGAGAAAATCCATGCAGTTTGAGTCGCTCAACCGATGCCGTCTTTCCTCTGCGAAGGCATGAAGAGGTGGGAGCGCTTCGACATTTGTGCAGAAATATGAAAAATTGTATCCTTTTTCACTAAAATGAGTCTCAAGTTAGCATCGTTACATTGTATAGCTCCGCCAATCTTATCAGTCCGGCATGGAAACCAGCGCATGGTCAGCTAGTCAGAGCTTTGCACAGCTGACTCTTAGATTCGTGGTGGCCTTCATACAGTAACTTGTTTGGCACTGAATTAAGGGTACGCATTTGGACAACGTACTCGCGTGATCTGCATTGTGAATTTCGGAGAACCGCGTTGAGAAAATTTTCAGTGCTCGAACCCCAACTGGAAACAAGGACTGAGGCATTTGTAGGCAACAGTGCTTTTGCAAATGGAGTTTAGAAATTTCTCACACAAATCACGTGTAATTGCGTACTCATGTGTTAGGGCACCACTTGATGGGGAATTGTGACTTTGAAAATACGCAATATATCTGGATGAAACAGTTAACGTTACACAGCAACGGTAAACGCGAGAGCTGTAGACACCTCGGCACTGAGTGCGATGCGCGAATGTTCTTCAAAAGACGCATTGCAACCACTACTTCAAGAAAACATTTTGTTGTCTCAGTGCTCTTGTGAAGTAATTTCTATATTACAACAGATCCTGAATGCTACCGGGGCAAGGAGGCGACTGTATGACGCGACTGCTGCGGGAAAGGTGAATTTTATTGAATGTACTCGATAATATCCTACTAAAATAACAACATACACTTAGACAACATAAACTGGCATAATAAAGCAACAAGAAAGAACTTTGGAGAAAAAGAGTAATGCCAGGCTGAGCGCTTGTAAACTGAACAGAAGATATGGTTGCTATTGTTTACAGCCGCCCTTCTTAGCTATCACAAGCATTGTGTACGTGATGAGGAAGATAACGTAGAAATCTTGCGTTGAGGAGTGGATTCTGATATGCAAATGATGCCTAAAATTTCAGTGAGTGAAGCGCTGGCTTCGCAGAAAAGATGGAGCTCTTGGTGGGTGCATGTCCCTGTACGAACTGTACAGTGATGTCAGCGATAGTTTAAAGAGTCCATCCAGTGACCTTCCAGGAAACAGTCTCCTTACTTTGTGTTGTATTAGCTGATAACCTGTTTTAGGTTCTATTTGGGTGATACATACAGAACACTCCTCTGATATCAGGCTGACAACCTATGTGCGCGTTAGACCTGAAACGTCATTAGAAAAAGCATACGTACACCATTGGACTCCTCCTTCAAGCGATATTGCCGCGTTACAATGCAGTGAGAATCCAAGCCACCGTTCGTCGAAATACCTCGCAGTGCTGTCGCCGGGAAATGGTTGCAGGATGATGAATGAGAGAAACGAATGAATTGACACGCATGCTGAGAATAAGGGAAAACTGAAGTGAATAATTTACCAGAGAATTCCTGTGCCGCAGTACCTCAGTGGTTGCATTGTTCGGCACCGATACTGTATGAACAAAAGCGAAAACTTTCCCTGGGCACTAAGCATTGAAGGCACGAAATATTCTAGCCACAAACGCTGCAGCAATTGGCTTTGTGAAGGTCTGTAGAACATCGGTAGAAAACATTGCACACATTGCAGGGATTTTTACTAGCTTCTGAGAAAGCTGTATAGCTTTCATTTGTAGCCGTATGGCTGCGCTTGGGTGGACGTCAATGAGTAATTACTCCCTTATTACCACGAAAGAAATGCAAGAAATTTAACAAACGCATGTTTTCGCTGCTTCCTCTTGAAACTTCAAAAAGTACACATGCTCAGGCAGCGAACGACGGAATGAAGTTTTTCAGCTACGAACTGTAACTGCTATGAAATACAACGATGGTCCATGTTTTAGTCGCCGGTTAAAAAACTTTAATAAATGAAATGGCATTAAAAACTTTTTTTCAAAAACATTAAAAAAATTTGAAATTGGTTCTTTTTAATTTATTCATTTATTTATTTCAAGATACTCCTAAAGGCCCTCTTCACGAGGGTATTACATAGGGGTGGTAAAAATTACAACTTGAATACATAGAAGGAATATCTAACATGAGTAACAGGGCAAAAAAAGAAGCAAGAAAAGAGTAATAACTGGTATTCAGCAAGAATCGAAATGTAGCGGAACAACAAGACGCAAAATAAAGAAAATAAAAAAAACAAGAAAAGAACACAAAGATGAAAACAACGGAATAAACAGAGCGAAAAGCAAAACTCAAACACATTACGGTGAGCAGAACAGACCTGGAAGAAAACTACTCATCGCTTTGATTTTTTAAAAGTTCATGAAATGATGTCGCATTCGTTTCAGTTGCGATTGTGGAAGGCAGCCGGTTCCAATCAATGATGGTTTTGGGTATGAATGGTTTCGCAAAACCTGAAGTGTGACATGTGATGACATTTCTATTAAAATTCGCTATCCAAGGAGACTATCGCGCGAGAACAATGTATTTTGCTTCAGAAACATGTAGGAGTGACCAGTGTTACTTATTTCGCGGTGAAGTAGAAAGCGACAACATGAACACAACTCAGATATAAAACTCTAAATGAGCATAAATAATGCCTCTGCACATAAGCGTCTTCTTTCATATCGAGGCGCTATGGGCGCAGTAGACTTCAGCAGCACGGAACCCTCAGCCCAAGGTTAGAAGGATAACTAGGACCCCCTCCCCTGTTAGTGTCCATGCCTTCTATGTAACCTAAAAGAGGCTGTCTTCTATTACCCGCTTTTTAATTAAAGTTGTAGAAGCGATGGATAGACAAGTGGTGCGTATGCGTCGCAATCATTTATTCGCTGCAGAGGCAAGATGGACGCCCATAAGTCTAATGAAAGTATGTCGCTCAAATAACCGAGTGAATTTCGTGCGGGGCTCAGCATCCTCTGCTGTAGTTCACTGATTACTCACAAAACGCATCAGCGGGTCACCAACAGATCTGAAAATACTACGGGACAACGTCATTCATGCGCACTGAGATAACATTCGTCACCTCGTGAGAGCTGAGAATTTATTCGTTTCTGTATGGTCAGCGCTTGCGCTCAGTTTGACATAGGAACAGGCCCACCGTCAGCTCTATTCAGCTGGTGGTTCCTTAGATGCTTCTCGCCGAAACCAGGATCCACTGCACTTACGATTACGAACCAGGGACACTTTGATTAAACACTCGCCTCGCATTCCCACTACGCCGTTCTCAAAAGAAAAGAATTAAACGAGGGAAAATTTTAAGATTCACCGCCGCGTAAAACCTGCGTCTTGCACTTGTCCTCTAGTGCAGATATATTAAAATGAGTCGCGTTTCTCATTATTGCTTTTGAGGTGTCACATGCTTAATTAACACTGAAAAAGAAAACATGTGGCGCCCGACTACGTCTCCGCTCTTATTCCTGCAATAAGAAGTGACCCAATTCCATATGGAAACAAGTGACTGTAGCCGGGCTCCACATAACCGTCATTTGGTGGAACCGGAATGAAGACGCAACTGTACAATTTGAAAGCAGCGTGTTGCACTCAGGCTACGCTCAATGAGGACGAAATGGCGCAGGAGAAGTTTGTACTGCACAAAAAATATGCCTATCAGTTCTGTAAACGAGTAAATTTGTCAAACTGCGACGAGTGGTCAACCTGTGAACCCATTATCCGACGCTTTTGAAGAACGGATTATTATTAGTTCCTTTTGAGGCCTCTGCCAACACCAAAATGCGATTTTCCTAAACTCAATTTCGAGCATTAGGTTGTTCAAAGGCAGCTCGAAGTGTGCTGCAAATATGGTACGACGGACTGCCAATTAGCTAGAATTTAAGTATTCTTTGGACGAATTAATTGCGTATTTACGAAAGTACACTTCAAATACGTTGACAAAACGCAAATGCCATTTCCTGAAACGTGATTTTGAGCACTGGGTTGTTCAACGGCAGCTAGAAATGTGCTGCAAATAGGTTTAAAAGGACTGCCGGTTTGTTAGAATTGAAGTATACTTCGGACGAATTAATTTCGTATTTACGAAAGTACACTTTTAATACATTGACAAGATGCTAAAAGTGCATACATATACGTTTATCAAGGACTGCCCGTTTTTTAGAATTGAAGTATACTTTGGTTGAATTAATTTCATATTTCCGAAAATACATTTAATACACTGACAAGATGCTAAAACTGCATACATATTTTTTTAACGTATTTGAAAACTGCTCGAAGTATGCTTTAAGTGAGGTATTTTTGGCATATTTTAAGAATATATTTCGAATATCAAGCATGAGATTTCAGGAAAGTATTTCCCACATATTTTTAGTGCATTCATGAATACAAAATATGTTTAAAAAACAATTTAAATAGCCCACCGTATATTCCAAACGAATTAGTTTTTGCTAAGGGTCTCGGATTTCTTTCTGGTAATTACGTTTTTGAAATTGTTTTCTCCCAGGTTTCAGACGACCACTGCAGACCCCTGCCTCCAGTGCGGTTAAGCCACATAAATATGCGCACTAGTGAGAGACACGTGGCTGGAATTCAGGAACAATGACTCACCGTCAAAATAAGCCCTTGCTCATTACAGTTATGCGGCAGCAACGTCAGCGCCAGCGATGCAGTGGAAAACGAGTTGAGCAGCCGTACGACTTTATCACACACTGTCTGCCGGAAATAGAAGGGAGTAATGTTTGGTCCCCTTAAAGGTCTATTTGGTTCACGTCAGTCACACACGAGAGCTTGACTGCACTGATTAGGTTGTTTTTGGTCTCGTAACGACTAAGCGATGTCACGAAGGAAGGAAGAGAAGAAGCAATATAAAGAGTGCTCGGTGGTCTTTTAACTATTCACCTCCAACCAAAAACCCGCAGAACGAACCATGCAGCGCAGCTACTTTCTGGTAATCCTTGGAGTCGTCCTGCAGCTGTCGCTTGCAGAGGCTGATGACGCCAGCGACGTTCCGGACAGCTTCCAGGTAACTTTGGCGGGAGTTAGGGGTGAAATTCGTCTTCTATGAAACTGAGTCCAGTCCTGCCGACTGTTGGCGCATCGGGAGTATTAAGTGATGCGAGTTCGCGGAGGATCCATGTTTCTCGAAAAGCCTTCTTCGAAATGCGGTGCGCACTCAGCCTATTTGAACACGTCGTTGTACTATGCGGCGATTTAGTTTTGTTGATGACTTACTCCCTACGGCAGCCCTCACTATCTGTGCTAGCGCAGTTTTCCGTTTTCAGGATATCTCTCTTTCAGTAGCAAATGAAAAAAAAAACACTGAAATAGCAAAATGAGTTGAAGTAAAGAGAAGAAAAGAAACTCAGATTGCTGGCATAGTAAGTCCTTGTGAGCATAGGCCGTTAGTTTCGTGGCTGTACGTAATGCCCAGCGCTCTGAACGAGGTAGAAAGTTGCTTAGTTGCACAGCACTCTGTTGCTGCTTTCTAAGCCGCAATTATGCATTAAAAAGAGTTCCTTTTTAACAAGTCAGGGGTAACAGCATGTCTACTATTGCCAATGGCAAATGAACGTGTCCCTGACTGGTGAGACGTGCCTGCTGGAGCCAAGGGGCGAGGGAAAGCAAAAGAGAGAATGAAGCTAAAAAGAAGAAAAAAGAACCGTGTTGGTTGTAGTTTCTCCGGCCTTGTCGTCTAGATGGGAAAAACATTTCTGCTGTATGACATCGCTTCTATGGCAGCCTACCTATGCAAAGGGTTGAGAGTGGTACAAAATTAATAGCACCATAGCCCTTCAAACAGCCGCAAGTGGAAATCATTGTCCCCTCTAGTCTTGCATACAGATGTGTATGTTGTTATCCATAACCACCTCAGATCCTCATTGTGCTCTAAGAATGGCCAACAGCAATACTGGTCAACAATCAACAATACTGGGCAAAACATTTTTTAGCGGCAAACCTGTTATGGACGCAATTTTTTTCATATAATATACGATTTCACTACAAGAATGAAAATATGCGCAGATCACCTTAGGGCAGTGTTGAATAATTTTTTTTTCCATTCACGTTTTTGCTATCATCAAAAGAGTTCCCCACTGGTTTTTTTTAGTTTTAACTGTTCGAAGCGATCGATGGAAACATTTTAAAATAAAGATTTTGCTACATACAGAAGAATGAACAATTACCTTCAGTATTTCTGCAAAAGTATTTTACAATTTTCTAGTTTTCAAAATTTTTCTCCAAAATTGATGGACATGAGAAGGGAGCAAGAAATAAGTGCATGAAGTGGTGTCCGTAAAAGCACATTACCTGATCTGTAAAAATTTCTGCATATGCTCATACATGGTACAAAGCTGGCGTCCCAGTTGAAGAACTTCCGATATGCTATGCTTGATAGCGTGAATGAATAGGCGGCGCAGAGGCATGGTATGCCTCTCGTGTGTCGGTTTCACTGAGATGGCATTGCACTGCTGGCATAAGTACCGTAACCTTCTGAAGAAGCGAATGCTGATGGAACTGAAACTCTGCCTAGTGTGCTGCGCAACTCCAGCTAAACAGTGTCATGAGAAGTTTGGGGTTGTGGAAGACAAGGTGAATCTATGTTGGAAAGACAACGTAATGATAGATAGATACAGAGAAGAGGGAAAAGCGGGGATGTTAACCAGAAAGGTTTCCGGTTGGCTACCCTGCACTGGTGAAGGGAATGAGGGGATTAAAGAGGGATGAGAGAAGGAACGGGAAACACAGTCAAAATCTGCCAGCCAAAGCAGCCTCTCGCAAAAAAAAACAAAAACAAAAAACAAAACAGTGCCTTGTAAGCCGTGATGGCTGTCGACTGTTGTGGCCACGGACCGAGGATCTTGGCCTCTGTGAAAGGGCGAGGATCAAGACCGTCCAGAGCACAACGCAGCTTACGCATTTCGTTCACAAAGACAGGGCACTCACGCAGGAAATGACTGATTGCCTCTTCGCAGACACTGTTTACACAAGAACGGCTGTCTGCCATCGCGATCCTGAAAGCATATTGATTTCTGAAGGCAAACCGAGCCATAGACGGCACAGTAATGTTGCTTCACGACGCGCTACATCACATGGAAGACGGAGGCGCAGTCCAGTGTCCAATCACTGAGACGACGGTTTCAGAACTCTCCCGTGTTCCACGCTGAAAGTGTGAGCTCCAGCCTCATCCTAGATCTCAGCAACCACTTCCTATATACCCGATGTCTCAGCTAAATATAACCGAGCTCCTACACTCTAAGCCAAAAAGGACTAAAAGGGGGCGAGAGGTTAGTCACTTTGGGAACCAAATGACTCGCCACAGCCATTAGTCCTTTTCGAGATCAACTGCAAAGGGACCAACTGTTGGTTCCCTAGGAAAGGGGTGGAACTTTCGGTCCCCTAGGACAGGGGTGCAAAAGTTGGTCCCCTAGGAAAGGGGTGCGACAGTCAGTCCCCGCAGCAGCCGTTTAAAGGAAAAATGTAAACTATGTGGTTTTCGTTAAATTACAGCGCAATTCAGAGTGCGATAGTAAGGGCTGAAACACTTCTTACTCCTAACAACAAGAATGGGAACAGAAACAAGAAAAATACCAGGATTCGAACTCACGACCTTTGAATTGGGAACCCAGCGCGAATATGACCAGACCACCACAGCAGACGGTTCGGGGGCAGAAAATAATCCCCTTATATACAAAGCACACACATTGCTTGGGTTTAATGCTCGCAGTTTAATGAAACTTATTGCTTTTCCGAGGTTGTTGTCATATGAGTTTGCAACAAGCTAAGCTAAGGCTTAAAGTATACGCACAGCGGTTTGTATCACGTTTTTGGACACAAGAGACACAAACGACTCATAGCTTGAGTCGCTTTGAGACGTTAAACCCCAATAAACCCAAACCAACCTTCCTAACTTCGTAGGTGGGCCTTTGTTCTCTGCCCGTAAAAAATCTGCGCAAACGACACCTTGGTGCCGTGTAGCAAACGCTTAAATTTCCTGTTTTCCAAGGCGATTTATAACTATGAATTGACACTTTTTCCTTATGTGAGAGCTTAACAAAATAACGCAGTTCGTTTTCCTAAAACTGACCATTAAGAGCAAAAATAGTGTAGACTAGGCCACACGACTCTCAAACCCACTGAGTTTGTATTCCTCTCGCCTAGAAGGCCTCGCCATTTTATAAGCATTATACCTTCAGGTGGCACGCCCGGTATAGCTGTTAATTCTTGATCATCAGTCCCGGAATCAGCCTGCGATCATATCCTTCACGCAGTTTAGGCTGCGAAGGACCTCTGGTTCCTGAAAGGACGTAATTGAAAAGTGAACCTGATAGGGACTAATGCGAGGAGATTATCGATAGGCTAGCTTAGATAGGCTACTCTAAATGTTTTCTGGGATTAAATGGAATGTCGCCGGATGCACATGGATTAGGCGGACTGACGTGAAATATTCAGACCAAGGAAAACGGGTGGTATTGTGTTACTGGGTCTGACTGAAAGGAAATAACGTGATGTGGTGTTGCAAATCAGGTAGAAGATTGCTAGTAACGCCGGCGGTACCTTCACAATTAACGGAAGAATTGAAGACATCACATTTCAGCTTACAAAAGATTATAAACTAAAACTGCCGATGCCAATGCAACCAAATTCAGCGATGATTATGGCATTGTCCAAAGACTTACTGTAGGGAAAGGTCGAAACACCATTGAGCAAACCAAAACGAAGGCGTAATGGTCTAATGCTTACAACACTACGTGAGCAGGAAGCAACGCCCTGACGAACACGCGGAGGCGGACAATGACATTTGTTCTGGGTATCGTAGCAATGTGCTATAAGTACAATTTTCAGAAAGGAAAATTGAATAGCCCTGAAAACGTTCTTTGTACAACCTCCAAAATGGAAGGATAGATGGCATAGCCCCAGTGGTGAAACTAAAGATATACAACAAAATTGTTGATCTTTAGTCTTCGAGAAGCGACATAGTCTGACATAACGCGCCACCAACCCTGCTCTACAGACTATACGCTCTCTTTGTGCTTTAGCACTTAAGGTTTTAACGCAGTTCAACCCAGTAAGATGTATGCTCAACTTCAGCTTTGTTTTAGAGGTATGGAATTCTGAAAATGCTAATCTAGCTCAAATAATCATTCATCAATATCTCTAATATACATTCTGCTCTTTCTGCGAACATCAACCGTTTCATTAAAGTTACCCTCATCTATGTACTTTTCTCTCATGCAGATCTTCAGCAAGTTCCCAACCGCCGTTGCAATTTCCGACGTTAACAATGATACTATATTCGAATGCCTGACGGCTCACAGAGCTTCTTTTAACCTAGAACGCAAGACAGGCGAGTATATTTGGCTTCTGGGCGGCCATGACAACACTCCCAAGTAAGTTCTAAAAGGAAGTAAATTACAGGGGAATGGTTTTCTCCATTATTTCTTGTGTTCATCAATGAGAAATAAGTATTTTAAGCATATTTCTATCCGAGAGGTAGTTGCTTAAAAAGTAGAAGAAAAAATGCAAAACGGAAATGAAATCTATGCCCATGCGAGGTGCTTTCCCAACTTAGCTACTGCGGTGGCTGTTAAACCACCTTATTTTGAGTGCATTTATGTTGTCTATAGCTTAACCTTTTAGTTTGCTCGCAAGTGCCACCTTCGCCCATCATGGAGGACGGGGAACGTCCTTTAATATTGTATGTACCGCGTAGGATATAATCATGGTTCAATGAGGGTCAGCCTCATTGTTGTTTAACCCCGTAACAAGCTCATTCCCGCACCCCACGACTGCCTATGTAAGCATTATTTTAAATAACCTTTAAGTGAATTTCAAATTACAAAACGACCTTATTACTGCTCTTCCTTGAGACCATCATTGGTAATAAAATGCTTATGAATTGAATAAATACCTGATGCTCTGTAATGATTTCATAGCATTCGTTAAATGCGCAGCTTGAAGCTCTGATGACAAACACGCTTTACGTTTTCGCGTTACCACACAATGCGAAAGTGTGAAAGACGGCATGAGTAAGAAATGAAAGTACATGCTTTCCAATAAGAAAAACATTTTTTTCGCAAATAGAGATGTGTGTAATGCTCAAGTCAATTTGACGCGCCCCTCCGCGGTGACTCAGTTACGGCGCTTGACTATTGACCCGAAAAACATGGGTTCGATCCCGGCCGCGGCGGCCGAATTTCAATGGAGGCAAAATTGTAGAGGCCCGTGTACTGTGCGATGTCAGTGCACGTTAAAGGATCCCAGGTGGTCGAAATTTCCGGAGCCCTTCACTACGGCGTCCCTCATAGCCTGAGTTTCTTTGGGACATTAAACCCCAATAAACCATACCTAACCAATTTGACGGCCTCGAAAATTGCACTCTGTTTCTCCGTCGACAGTAGGTGTAAGCAGAAGGAGTTAGTAGGCGTAAAGCGTAGCGCATTCTAAACAGACTCATTCAAAGTGGTAGCCGCACTCGTGTATCTACCAAGCCGCTTGATTGATGGAAGTTATAAAGCGCTGCTCTACGAGTTGTGCACCACCCTTGGCGACTGAGGCTGCTCTCACGACGGGGGAGCCATAAGCAGGTTGTCATCAGAGTTTACCACGCGTTTGGCATCGTCGACAGTTTTGATGCTTTGCTTGAAGCTGCATTCAGCTGCTTGTAGTGTTGGTGCTGAGAAGCTCGCACAGCGCTCCTGTTATCTTGTTTACGCGCCTTACTTTTCATGCGGTTTTCTGCGGCATTAGTGACACGTTCGGTTGCCTCCGCAGCCTGCTTGCTGCCGAATGCGGCTATGTAAGCCTCCTGTTGGCGACATGGGCAAGAGTTTTTATCTCTTGACTCATTCTGCTCATATCACCCTCGTTGTTCGAGCGTAACCGCCGCCAACGTTTCGTCATCTGACAAAGATTTTGCGGATATTTATTTATTGAATACTGCGGACATGCTGTATGTCCAAGCAGGAGAGGGAAATACATACAGGAGGGAATAGCAAAACAGGTGCGATAGTACCGAACGATATAAATGCCACAAAATAAGCAACGCAAAAGTACAATTGAAAACGCGGTTACAGTACAGCTACTAAACCAGCAGTGAAAATCAAGAATTATCACAAAGCAACGGAGAGTTCTCCGGTAGAGCATTCCATTGAGAAAGTGTTCTCGGAAAAAAAGAAAACTTGTAGGTATTTGTGCGTGCAAAAATAGGTTTGAGGCTAAGGGCATGCTTATGGCGCGAGGCTCGTGCAGAATCATTAACGATGTAATTTTCAGGTCGGATACCAAGTCGAGAAAAGTATAATGAATGAAGGAAGTTGAGACGGGATTTCTTCCTTCAGTGGTTCTAAGTCTGCGAGTTTCAACATGGCGGAAGGAGAGTCTAGGCGCCTGTAACAGTTGCAAATGAATCGTGCCGCAAGACGTTGCATTCTTTCTAGTTTTTGGATGTCATCTATCGTGTAGGGGTCCCATACAATGCAGGCATATTCGAGACTTGGCCTGACAATAGATTTATATGCCTTCAGTCTTAGGGCACTAGCGCAACCGCTCATCCGAAGCTTCAGAAATCCTAGCTTTTTGCGGGTGGATGAGCGTATATTTTCGATGTGTTTCGTCCATTTGAGCCGTGACGTTATTGTGACAGCCGTGACGTTATTGTGACTATGCAAGTGCTATGCACTAGTTCCGCCTATAGAAATTGGAAGCGCTGAAAAAAAGCGAGATAAAGATGTGGACTACAACGATTATGTATCGAGGAAGTGCTTCGTACCAAGTGAAACACAATGCCAGAGCAAGTTCTGATGCGAAACAGAACATGCCTCTCTTCTCGATTTTTTTCGTGTTTGCCCTTTACTATTCTGGCTGCCTCATTGCGGTATGCAATACTTACACCGCAAAACCGAAATTATAGTAGTGCACCCAGTCCGTCACACTGATGAAACATTTGTTTTTCTTATTGCTTACAGGAAGACAGTGGGCTTCTATATCGCAGAGGGAAGCAGCCCTGATACGTTCTTGTACATGGAGGGCTCGGGTACGACGTTCAAAATTCCACAAGTTTCTGTAGAAAGCTAAAGTGAAACTTTTGTAAATAATAATACCAATAAGTGTTTTGAGCCCAACTCTTAGCATAATGAAATAATGTAGCCAATTTAACTAAACGGTAGTTTTTTGTGTCACTTGCTTTTCGTATTGCAAGTTGATTACTTCATATGATACTCTATATAGCTCCGTTCAAAAACAGCTAAAGTACAAAGCACACTTTCTGTCATAGCTGTGCTTTGCTTTCCAGCACCTGCAGACCCAATACCCGCGTTCCTCAGAGGCGATAGAAACAAATAACAGTAGTACAGAGTGGTATCTGTAGAATTGCTGCGTTTATCATTCGCCTCCACTTGTCTTCAGTGCCAACGAGTCATTGCCATAGCACATAGAATAACTGGCCTATCTCATGGGGATGTATGACTAATTTCCTGGTGAAAATATCGCATGCCACATTTTCATGATAAATAGCTTGCCACAATTTCCTCTTCAATTAAGGTATTCAACGGCGACCAAGCAGTTGATTTCCCTATTTATGCGGCAGCCAAATCCTGTTGTGGCTATAGGCGGTGCCGTCACGAGGTTGTACCAGAAGTAAGGCAACCGTTCATATAAAATTTATATTAACTGACCTACGTCGATTAAATTCGACATGCTTGTAGAGCAACCTTGTCCTTACAAAGTGGCTGCAAAATAGACTCTCCATCACAAGCGATACATTTGGGCCAACTTGCATTTGGCTCCCTGCTGACTATTGGAGACAGCGGTAGCATAGAATGTTTTCCCACGGGATTGTTGTCTTCAATACTGGCATTCTTTATTTATATTTATTAATCCTTATAAGCACATTGCTCTTGTCCATGTAGATGTCATCTCCGTAAACACTCAGTAGCTTTCTTTGTATGTAGGACAGCCTCCATTCTTCTTTCATCAGAAACTCCATGACGCCCGTTGCCCATCCTTTTTATCCGCGCGGGGCTCTTACGACGGCTTTCCTGCACTCGGGGAAATTGTGCTACCAACGAAGACGAAAATTAGAGATCATTTTCGAGCCTGCCAAGAGAGCAAAGGTGTATCTTTAATTCGTCAAGCGTGTTTCGTAAGGATAGCCAAGCCCGCTGTGAAGCATGTTCAGAAATCTCATTTGCATCCAAGCGATATTATTTGGGCTGTGAAGTGAAGTGCATCTTCTAACTCCTACTGAGAGCACACATTCACGCCATTTCTTTTGCTTATAGACGACGCCCCACCAGAAGTTGGAAAGTTTCTCTACTCGGACTATGAAAACTGTGCCATCCTCTACATGCCTTATCTAGGAGGCCGTGAGTATACAGAAAACGAGCAATGAATAGAATATAGACTTCAAAGCTTTATTATTAGATTTGCTCACGGATAACTCCCGGCGAGCTCAGCTGACGGCAGCATCCAGCGGAGCCCTGGAATAGGGGCAACCGACAGTTGCGGATGGACTCATCTGACCACATAAAGAAAACACTAGTGCTAGAGCCAAATAAAATTATCTTATCCTATCCCACAGTTATCGCAAAAAAACTTTACCTCTCCGAGAATCCATAGTGCACTGCACAAAATACGTCTTGCTTTTTGAACGTGTGAAATACTGATACTAGGAATTTATTTTACAATCAAATGGTCTGTGCTTTAAGACGAATGCTCCGGTTTTTAGATGGTTTCCACCAATAGCGCACCGGGTGTTCCTTGGCGAAGACGTAACTTACAGTTCAGCAATGGCTTCAATTTTGAAGCCATTATCTGTAATGAGGAATTTTTGTAATCTTTGCTTTACTTCAATTTGCGCTGCAAGCCAAGCTGGTAGCTGTGCTGATTCATTGTTCTTGTCAGTTTCAGTAGTAAACTCCGGGAAGGCGCATTGTAGGGATTGCTAAACACTTAAAATCGAGCTGACTTGAATATACGGGAGGAAAATGGAGATCAATAAAACATGTTGCTGGTCTAGTTGGTAATTCATACTTGGTGGGAAGACAGCGCAAAAAACGACAACCACCGGGGAGGACAAGACACAAAAGAACGCTTACATCGAAAGAAGGGCCCACTGTACTAGAAATGAACTTCAATAAAACATAGTGCTGGGCTTCTTTTGGTTCTTCTTTCTTTTGTGTCTTGTCCTCCCCTGTGGTTGTTGTTTTTTGCGCTGTCTTCCCACCAAGTATGAAAATGGAGACAGAGCGATTCTCTACAAAAAAAAAAAAACGTTTCTAGCTTCCATTATTGAAATGAGGCGACACGATGACTTGTAAATAGCTGACGTGGTTCATTTAAGGAAAATTACTAGGGTGCCTTAATGGTAATGCCTAAAAGAAACAATTATTTTTTGTTTGCGAGTACCTGGCGTTCTGTCAATTAGTGTGCAAAAATTAAGGCTGAACTCCATGTACGCGAAAACTCACGCGAACGCGAACGCGACAGCGGCAAGCGACGAGCGGCACCGTCGCGCGAAGCGAAATACCCGTGTCGCTTGTCGTGTCGCTCGGATCTGCACTCACAGAAAATTTCGCTCGTCGCCCGGAAGTTGCCTACGCGATTAGCCAATAGCAGCTAATCCGGCAGCGTACGTCACTGCCGGTAATTTCGCGCGCTTTCCCGAAAGTGCCTCATTTTGCGTTGGCAAGGCTCTTCGCTTCGCACTACCATGTCACAAGCCCAGGCCTTCAACGAGACTCTCATCGACGCCGTGGAGTGCGAGCGGGTGCTTTGGGACTTGCAGCAGAAGCAATATAAAGCTCGCAACGTGTCGGAAGCGGCGTGGCGCCGAGTAGCCGCAGCCGTCGGTGCGACAGGTGAGTGGTTTTGTAAACAAAGAACTCAGTTGGTGCCATTGACTATACGAAATGCTGACCGTACGCCGAGTGCGGCTTTTCGCAAGTGCTGTGTTTTAGGACGTGGCAAGCTGTGTAACGTCGAGCGATCGTAATCGTTCGCTAGAATATGCGCTCCGCCGGGCAGCAGATTTGCATGCCAAATGCATGATTAATTTCGATACAGGCTTTCACCTGATAGCCAATTTACTGCGATTTTCATGCCTACGCAGTTCCTGAGGTAAAAACCAGGTGGAAAAACCTGCGCGACACGTTCCGGAGGGTATTCAAAGGCCGCATGCAGGCGAGCAAGAGCGGTGCTGGAGCCGAAGACGTCATTGAAGAGACCTCAACCTGGCCTTTCTACGAAAGGCTTCTGTTCCTGCGGGACACAATTCGCAGTAGACCGTAAGTCCATTTGGAGGTTATCATTGCATTTCACTTAAAGGTATGTTGTCATGTGCAGTTTCGCGCCGCCGCGGTGGCTCAGTGGGTATGGCGCTTGGCTGCTGCCCCGAAAGAGACACGGGCTCGATCGCGGCCACTTTAGGACACTGAACCCCCATAAACGAAACCATGTGCGGTTTCGGCAGTCCTCCACGATTTACAGATTTTTTTTCACAGCACAAGAAAACCAAGGCCCAATATTGGTTATTTCTTGTCTGCCATGTTGAAAATTATTGTTGCGAATTATTTGTATTTGCTGCGTTTTAAATAATTCGAGCAGGCCATTGTCTTCAAGTGCATTTATACTTTCAAGGACCTCATTTCCCTGATTTAAACTAGAGGTACTTGCTTATCTTTTATCTTACTGTAGGACCTCGGGCAACGTGGAGGCACTGCCGCACAGCCCTGCGGAACCTGTATATATTGTGCCCCACTGTGATGACACGGCAGAAGAAAGTGCTCAGCTGATATTCGAGCAAATGTATGAGTATGCCTCGCCATCCACTCCTCCAGTCATCCAGTCGCAAAGCTCAGCTCCAGCCCCAAGTGCCACAATTGAGCCTGCACCGGAAACACCCAGCGCAGGTCCACGCAAAAAAAGAAGCAGAACCGATAAGTATGATAAAGAAATTGATGCACTAGGGGAAATATTGCAAAAGAAGCAAGATGCCCTAGACCACTTTGGGGCATTTCTTGTCGAGAAGATGCGGGAAGTGCCAGAAAGCCTGCAGAGTGCGATGCTGATGAAGGTGCTGCAGGATGTAATAGGATTTATACCAGAAAAATGATTTATTTGCTAGAAGCACTACTAGAACTGCTAGAAGCAATATGAGAGGGAACACAGGAGCATAAGGTCTCCGTGCTTCGCAAAGTGAATCATCAGTGTAAGGCGCATGCAAAGTAAGCATGGCCGACTACTCTTCCCAAGCATGACCCTGATGCTACCTGTTCTCGTCTGTTGGGGGGAGAGAGAAACAACTTTATTGCCATAGATTTGTGGGATTTAGGCCAAGCCCACCTGCCCTAAATCCCGCCAATCTATGGCAATAAAGTTGTTTCTCTCTCCCCCAATAGACGAGAAATGGTAGCATCAGGGTCATGCTTGGGAAGAGTAGTCGGCCATGCTTACTTTGCATGTGCCTTACACTGATGATTCTCGTCTTCTGTCCGTCGCAGCACTTTGCGAAGAAAGGAGGACACATGCTCCAATGCTCCCTCTTATATTGCTTCTAGCTGTGCAGTCTTTGCCAAAAGTAACCAGGCTGCACGGTTTGCTTCTCGGTCATCATCATCATCAACCTGACTACGCCCACTGTAGGGCAAAGGCCTCTCCCATGTCTCTCCAATTAACCCTGTCCTCTGCCAGTTGCGGGCACCGTATACCCACAAACTTCTCATCCGCCCACCTAACTTTCTGCCACACCCTGCTACGTTCGCCTTCTCTTGGGATCCAGTTTGTTCCCTCATCCACTCTGCCCGCTTCCGATCTCTTAATGTTACACCTATCATTTTTCTTTCCATAGCTCGCTGCATTGTCCTTAACTTAAGCTGAACCCTCTTTGTTAGCCTCCATGTTTTTGCCCTATAGGTGAGTACTGCTAAGATACAGCTATTGTAGACTTTTCTCTTATATTGGCAAACTGCCATTCATGCCATTCATGATCTGAGAGAACCTGCCATTTGTGCTCCATGCCATTCTTATTCTTCTAGTTATTTCCCTCTCATGATCCGGATCTGCGGTCACTACCTGCCCTAAGTAGACATATTCTCTTACTACTTCCAGCACCTTGCTACCAATTGCAAACTGCTGTTCCCTTGTTAGACTGTTGAACATTACAACGCTATCGTGCCAGTCTTCAAGCTCTAAATCTGTGTATGGTAAGGAGAACCCCTGTCCTCACCTTCCGAGAACTTTTTGGTGTTTAGGGAAGCCATGGGGGCTCTACTATACGCATGAGAAGCAAACCACGCAGCCGCTATATTCTTGAGTTTTATCCAACTATGTGTGATGCTGTGATAATGATGATCCTGCAGTATGTACATTTTTGTGGAATAATCGAGGTTACATTCCTTGCATATCTTTATTGTACAGTCAACTTTAACATTGCAACTGCAGTGATCGTTTTGATTACTCAAATGTCTGCATTTTTGTGAATTAAGGGGTGTCTAAGTGTTCTCATTAGTCTGTGATTAGTGATATCCAACTAGAGTGATACTGTGATAACTCTGAATGCTGCAATTTTACACTTTTGTGCAATAATCAAGGTTACGTTCCTTTATGCTTTTTTATTTTACTGTCAACTTTGACATTGCAACTGCAGTGATCGTTTCGATTACTCAAGTGCCTGCATTTTTGTGAAGTAAGGGGTGTCTAAGTTTTCTCATTACAGTTTGTGATTAGTGATATGAGACTATAGTGATGCTGTGATAACTCTGAACGCAGCATTTTTTACACATTTGTGCAATAATCAAGGTTACGTTCCTTTATACTTTTTTATTTTACTGTCAACTCTGACATTGCAACTGCAGTGATCGTTTCGATTACTGAAGTGCCTGCATTTTTGTGAAGTAAGAGGTGTCTAAGTTTTCTCATTACAGTTTGTGATTAGTGATATCAGACTATAGTGATGCTGTGATAACTCTGAACGCAGCATTTTTTACACATTTGTGCAATAATCAAGGTTACGTTCCTTTATACTTTCTTATTTTACTGTCAACTCTGACATTGCAACTGCAGTGATCGTTTCGATTACTCAAGTGCCTGCATTTTTATGAAGTAAGAGGTGTCTAAGTCTTCTCATTAGTCTGTGATTAGTGATATCCAACTAGAGTGATACTGTGATAACTCTGAATGCTGCAATTTTACACTTTTGTGCAATAATCAAGGTTACGTTCCTTTATGCTTTTTTATTTTACTGTCAACTTTGACATTGCAACTGCAGTGATCGTTTCGATTACTCAAGTGCCTGCATTTTTGTGAAGTAAGGGGTGTCTAAGTTTTTTCATTACAGTTTGTGATTAGTGATATGAGACTATAGTGATGCTGTGATAACTCTGAACGCAGCATTTTTTACACATTTGTGCAATAATCAAGGTTACGTTCCTTTATACTTTTTTATTTTACTGTCAACTCTGACATAGCAACTGCAGTGATCGTTTCGATTACTGAAGTGCCTGCATTTTTGTGAAGTAAGAGGTGTCTAAGTTTTCTCATTACAGTTTGTGATTAGTGATATCAGACTATAGTGATGCTGTGATAACTCTGAACGCAGCATTTTTTACACATTTGTGCAATAATCAAGGTTACGTTCCTTTATGCTTTTTTATTTTACTGTCAACTTTGACATTGCAGCTGCAGTGATCGTTTCGATTACTCAAGTGCCTGCATTTTTGTGAAGTAAGGGGTGTCTAAGTGTTCTCATTAGTCTGTGATTAGTGATATCAGACTAGAGTGATACTGTGATAACTCTGAATGCTGCAACTTTTACACTTTTGTGCAATAAACAAGGTTACGTTCCTTTATACTTTTTTTATTTTACAGTCAGCTTTGCCACTGTACACATTGCAGCTGCAGTGATCGTTTTCAATGCTTACATGTCTGCATTTGTGTGAAATAGAAGGCTTCTTTAAAGTTTCTCATTTTAGTCTGTGAATACAGTGACCAGTCACAATCAGAAAGAGACAGTCTGCTTACAAATTCATTTATTTCTATCAGAAATACGAGGCGAAGCAAAATGCTCCAACAGCAGCTTGGCTAGTCATGGTGTCTAGCAAGTTACTGCTTTCAAATCCCCTGACTACTGAAGTTGGAAGACATAATGGCTGATGATAATTGGCAGAACTGGCTGAAAATTCAAGGCACAATCCACTGCACAGTACATGACAATGCAAAGAATAAAATATGCAGAGCTTTTAGAGTACGAAAATCAAATACCCAAGGACATATTCATAAGAAGTAAACATACATTAATCTGAATGCAGAAGCTCACATGCAAAATAAAAGAAAAGTCTTCAAAGGCAACAAAACAAATTTGAGATATTCACACAAACACGCACTTGAGGCTGCAAATTATTGACACCGAACAGGTTCGCTAAAGAAAAAAGAAAGGCGTGTAGTACAGAGAATGCAGGTGCATGGCACTGGTACCCATCTTCTTCACTGACTTCAGTTACCCTATCACCTTCTCCCTTTTGCCTGTGCAGTACATGAGCACAATCCAGACAATTTTTGAGCCTAGAACAGGATCGCTACCTTCAAGGAATAATGATATGGCCCTCCTGTTGACATCCACCCCTGATAATGTAATAAGTATAAGTCTGATACCTGGCATCAACGATAACGATCTCCTCCACATCACTATTTCATTATCAATGAAAAGGAGACCACCTTCTAGAAAAATAATTGCAGATTATGGCAGATTAAACACTGAAAGCACTAGTGATACCCTTCGCAGTGGCTTAGTGGTTAAGGCACTCATCTACCGAGCCGGAGTACCTGGGTTCGAACCTGCCCGTAGCGGCCACATTTCGATGGAAGCAAAATGTAATAGGCGCCCCTGTGATGTCAGTGCACGTTAAAGATCCCCAGGTGGGCAAATTTATTCCCGAGGCCTCCACTACAGCACCTCTTTCTCTGTTTCTTCTTTCACTCCCCCCTTTATCCCTTCCCTTACGGTGCAATTCGGATGTCCACCGATATATGTGAGACAGTTACTGTGCCATCTCCTTTTCTCAAAACCCATTTTCAAGCATTAATGGCAAAATTTGGAGTGTTCGCCTTACCCCTGCGTCTGAAATCATCGCGAGGATCAGGACGTTGTTTTCGATCCTGGAAGGCAGCAATTTTTGAATTCTTGCCCTGCTGTGGCACCAGCCTAATGAGCCGAGTGGCGGTTAGGCGTTGGTCTCGTCCTGACGCTGCGATGAACTGCCGTACGCCGCTGGTCCTGTGCCCACTGTCGTCACTTGCTGCGACCCGCCGGTGACCGTCGAGTTGTCGACGCGTTTTTATCCTTGACTGGACGCAGTCCCGCGCCGCTGTACTACTGCCGTGGTCCTTGCGTCCTTGCCGCCGTCTCTCCGCAGGTCCTTTCTCGAACGCTGCTGTCGCCTCACAGTCGCCTTTCTCCCTGCCCTCAGTCTTCCTGCGTTCAATCTTCTACCTGCGCCGTCTTCCGATGGCCGCAGGATCCTGTCGACGGCGCCAGTAAAGTTTCAGGTTCTTCTATACTCCTTGCACCAGGGGTGCCCCGTCAGAGACGGTTTGTTTCAACTAGAAGACTGAAGCTTCTTTCTTCGCACCAGGGGTGCCCCGTCAGAGACGGTCTCGCGATGATTTCAGATGCAGGGGTAAGGCGAACACTCCAAATTTTATGTACAGTATTTACAATAGATACAAGTTCAGGCACTAGAGACAAATTAACGGCACAAAGATACAACACAACAAAAAGGTGGATCTGGCTAATACTAGGGGAGGCCCCTACTCGGCGTTGCCGAAGATGCGTAGCATCTCACCTTAGCGCAGAACCCCGCTTCCAGCTCCGGGGCCCGGTTTTAAAGCCCTAAAGGCCCAGCCCACATTTGGTGGCTTCCAATCATGTTACGATGTTCACATGATTGGTTTATCGAGAGCCTGGCCAGCCCTCCAGCTTCCGTAGGGCAAAACGCCCTTTCCACAAACACAAACGCACGGTCGTGCCAGTACGTGCAGAGAACATTCCCTCCACCACAAAATAAAAATAAAACAAACACAAATACACATCCGTGCCAGCACGTGTGCGAATCGGTACCGCGGGTGGGTGGACACCCAAATTTCCCGGCGCGTTCGCAAGCGGCCGCGTTCCGAGAAAGGAGACGCTCTCCGCTTTGAGCGCCCCCAGCCGCGTTCCAATGACCCCGCGTACACTACCGACCCTTTACACTGTGCCATCTCCTTTTCTCAAAACCCATTTTCAAGCATTAATGGCAAACTTGCACAATTTGTCGCAAGTTTCCGAGGTACTTATTTATTTAGCATGGCTAATGCCAAAAGGGATTCGTTTTAGTGAACCTGAAAAACCAATATATTCCTGCAGTTAGTGCCGCCGCGGTGGCTCAGCGGCTATGGTGCTCGGCTGCGAGCCCAAAAGACGCGGGTTCGATCCCGGCCGCGGCGGCTGAATTTCTTTGGAGGAGAAATTCGAGGCCCGTGTACTGTGCGATGTCAGTGCACGTTAAAGAACCCCAGGTGGTCGAAATTTCCGGAGCCCTCCACTACAGCGTCTCTCATAGCCTGAGTCGCTTTGGGACGTTAAACCCCATAAACCATCCTGCAGTTACTGTGCAGTTTGATAATCTAACATTGGCATCCTCATCATCACCTAATGCAAGAAAGGCCGCCGTGGTGGCTCAGTGGTTATGACACTTGGCTGCCGACCCGAAAGACGCGGTTTCAATCCCGGCCGCGGCGATCGAATTTCGATTGAGGCAAAATTCTAGAGGCTCGCATACTGTGCGATGTCGGAGCACGTTGAAGAACCCCAGGTGGTCGAAATTATGAGAGGGAAACGAGCAACTACAATTGGCGGTCTGTACTCAATGCACACATGGTTGAGCAATATGCGCTGTCGGGCTAGTTGGTTCATACTCAGATTTCTTTTATGCGCACAGATAGACGACACAATAAGACAAGGTAGACAGGACGCAGCGCACACTTTCAACTATTTTATTCCGGAAAAAGTACATGACATTTATACTAAAAAATAAAAGGATAATCATCAGTGCCACGTGCAAGCCAAAACCCAGGAAAAGCACATAGGAACGGCACAGGTGACTCACCTCTTATGGTTTTCATATATTGTCACAGATGGTGCACTGACACATGAAGTACAGCTTTTCCTTACATGGTAGGCCTCAGCCAATTCTCGCGCAAGCTTGTCATTGCTCCTGCACAAGATGCTGGTGCCTTGGAGCGTTGCATCACAAAGTTTGCCTGCTTTCTGTTTTTCGTCGTTATCTTTTCCACACTCACTGATGTGCGCCGGCAGGTGTGAACCGGTACCGTTCTTCAAAGACAAATTGTGTTCCCTTAAAGGTGCACTGAAGAGGAATCTGAACTCGTCTTTTTGCCGCGGGTTCTCGATCTGCACGTTCCGAGCATTCTTAGAAACTTCGATTTATTGCCCTGTGTTGCTGATTTTAATAATTAAATTGAATTAACGCCCGGGTCCCGCCTTTTTTTAATTCTCCCTCGTATGGTGGGCGGAGTCGACCAACGCGTGGAGTGCCTTTCAGCCAGTCCCGCGGCGGCTTGCCGCTCTGCCATCGACGGAGTAATATGTAGTAGTCCGTAGAAGCAAATAGTCCGCGCGTATTCTTATTTCTGCGGGCTTATTTTGCGGCTATATTATCTGCGAATGAAACTATTTATTCATGGAAACCTAAAAAACAAAATAAAGCGAAAGCAAAGCCTCCACGAAGCTGGCTGCAAGGCACTCCGCGCGTTGGTCGACTCCGCCCACCGTACGAGAGAGAATTGAAAAGAAAAGGCGGGAGCTGGACGTTAATTCGATTTAATTAGGAAAATCAGCCACACAGGGCAATAAATCGAAGTTTCTAAGAATGCTCAGAACGTGTAGATCGAGTTCCCGCGGCAAAAAGACGAGTTCAGATTCCTCTTCAGTGCACCTTTAATCGCTCATTAACACATCGGCCCGACTGCCCAATGTACACCTTCCCACACTTCAATGGAATTTTGTACACTACCCCTTTTTCACACTTCACAAACTTATTAACATGTTTCATTTTGCAATCTGAGTTGAGGCTACCATCTTGCGAAACTAGGCGACACAGTGAAGAAAGTTTCCTCGGGGCTGAGAAAACCACGGGTACCTTAAACTTGTTAGCCACGCGCTTGAGGTTATGAGCCACTTTATGCTGATATGGGATGACCACTGGTTTCACTTCCTTTTTTGCAACTTCAACTATTGTCTGGTTCCTATTCCTTTCTTGTTTGATCTTCTCGAGAAGAGCTTCAGCAACTGAACTCACTACTAGCTGGGGAAAGCCTGCCTGTTTTAGCTTCGCGACCTGATCGTGAAAGCTTTCCTGCGCCATGTGACAACAAGACTTTCTTAGAGATGACTCAAGGCACATCAAAGCGATAGCACGTTTAACAGTTTTCGATTGCTTGGAATCAAAAGGCAACAATTTCTTCTGTGCACGCGGTTGGTACTTCCAGCAAAAGCCTTCGTCCTTAAGGGTTATTTTCAAGTCTAAAAATTGCAAACAGCTGTCATTGGCGAGTTCAAAAGTAAAATCCAATCCTTTGGAGAGTCGTCTAAAATTAGTAAGAATGTCCTCCACGACTTGTGGATAGGTCAAAGTTGATTGTTTCTTCGAAACAATGAAAAAGTCGTCTACATATCTAAAAATCTTTAGCGTGCTACCGTTTTCAAGCGCCTCGGCCAATGATCTGTCCACGCCTGCGAGAAAAAAGTTGCAAAGCACCGGGGCCACGCACGATCCGATACAGATCCCATTTCTTTGTACATAATTATACCCTTTAAAAGAAATAGTGGTGGAACTGAGGTAAAACTCCAGGAGTACAAGGAAGTTGTCAACCGACATACCAGCGCTGTTTTCTCACAGGCGTGGACAGTCGGGCTGATGTGTTAATGAGTGGTTAAGGGAACACAATTTGTCTTTGAAGAACAGTACCGCTTCGCACCGGCTGGCGCACATCAGTGAGTGTGGAAAAGATAACGGCGAAAAACAGAAAGCAGGCAAACTGTGTGAAACAACGCTCCAAGGCACCAGCATCTTGTGCAGGAGCAATGACAAGCTTGCGCGAGAATTGGCTGAGGCCTACCATGTAAGGAAAAGCTGTACTTCATGTGTCAGTGCACCATCTGTGACAATATATGATAACCATAAGAGGTGAGTCACCTGTGCCCTTCCTATGCGCTTTTCCCGGGTTTTGGCTTGCACGTGGCACTGATGATTATCCTTTTATGTTTTAGTATAAATGTCATGTACTTTTTCCGGAATAAAACAGCTGAAAGTGTGCGCTGCGTCCTGTCTACCGTGTGTTATGGTGTCGTCTATCTGTGCGCATAAAAGAAATCTGAACATGGTTGAGCCACTGCCCAAACCTTACGGCGTGCTCACACCAGGCAGGCTCCACTGCCAGTGGACTTGCCCTTCAGCACTAAAAAAATCCAAAAATGTGCTTCGCACAACAGTGGCATTCTGTGCACAATTGCGTGCCCTCGTCCTCTGCAGTTGGAACATTGCAGGGCTAGACGCTGCCTCTCGCCAGGAGCCCTCCCGAACATTTCCGAATGTGTCTGTGCAGTCAGCGTAGCCAGGAGGGCAGTAGTGGCTAGCTGAGCTGCTCTGCTTGCAAAGGAAGTTGTGCAGCACGCACGTCGCCTTCACTATGTTGTCGACGTTTTTCGGCTCCAGGTTGATTTGTCGTTCAAAAATGCGCCATCGAGATGTCAGGATGCCAAATGCGTTTTCAACGCATCTTCTGTAAAAGAAACAATCACAATTTTGCTTGCAAAACTGATGTGTGTGTGTCACTCTTTTCACACCAAGCAAAGCCCTTTTGTGACTCAATACACTGTTTCTAGCACTTCTAATATATCGCATGCCTGCAAGTCTATGCCAACTGAGTGACCAGAAACACAGTTAAATTTACTGTTATGTTCTCACTTGAGTGATACATACCGTGCACGGCTGAGGCGGTAGTTGAAGACCACCTCTCTGGCGTCTGTGCGGCTCCCTGGCAGTGGCCTCATGAAATCTGGGCGCAACTGGAAGGCCTCATCGCCAACGAATACATGAGGGCACACCTTCTCTGACTTTGGCAGTTGAGCTGCACGAGGCAGATTAAGCTTGCCCTCATGCAGACGTTGGCCAATGGGGGAATCCTTAAAGATGCCCCCATCACTGAGCCTCCCAGGTGCACCCACGTCGACCAGCCGGAAAAGGTACCTGCTGTCCACAACGGCCAGCAGCACGATGGAATGGGTACCCTGGAAATAAGTGCGAATACAAACACTGGAGGCTGGAGTCCACAGGTGTCACTACAGCGAACAGTACCCAATGCATTGACCTGGCATGTCATCCTACCCTCTACAACGTCCTAATGCTCGCCCTGCACCCACAGCAGTTGGCAACACTCCCCCCCCCCTGTAGTGCTGGAGTGTCATGAACTTTGTTTTTGCAGTGCGTTACAATTATTGTAACCTAGTGGTTTTTGCAAAAAAAGGAAACTGCTTTGCCTCCTCAGAATACACACTTGCAGTCATGCCACACAAAACACCAGTTCAGACCACTCACAAATTCATTGCACTGTAGCATTAAGTTTAGAATTTGGCGTTTCCCACTACTGCACAATTTCTTTCTTTTTTCACACACACTGATTCGGATTATAAAACTTTTATTTCCAACAGTTTCAGGGGCTGTAGGCCTCTTGCCTAAACACACACACAAAAAAAAGCGCAACTGCCTTCCCTCCTCAAGGTTGCAAAACTTCCAAAACAATTATCTTTCTGCCATAACATGATTACACTACTAATTTCCTACTTATCAAGACCACACATTGAAAATATATATTGAAACAGGACAGCGCTTGTCCCGTGTCGACCTTTCTTTGCGTCTGTAGTTTTTTTCCCCTCTTCAATCATTATGACTGTTTATCACCTCGCCCAGCTCAACATTCTGCTATTCGCCTATGCTATCCGTGGTTTCAGCTATTGCAGGCTTCCTTAAAATGCATGTCATAACAAACCCCTAATTTCTCTACCCTTGTCTGTTCAAGCACGTTCTTCATGTCACATTTCCATAACTGATGTTTTCGTAGCTGTTAAGGTCCTGCTTTTTCTTGCACTAGCTCAGTGTGACTGTTTCACAGTCATATGTGGCCCTTTACACAATGCTCGTTGGGCCCTGGCAGCAGTGCAACAAATGGATTACTCTCTTTTTTACATCACAACATACAAATGCTTTGCTTTCATACCTTATAGTTGAAATAAAGGCTTCCAGCATTCTTGGGGCATTTGATTTCAATGTGCTTGCCATCCACAGCTCCCAGGCAGTTAGGGAATTGCCACAGGGTCCAAAAATCTGAAGCAATTTCCTTCCACTCATCCTCTGTTGGAGCCTGCAATACAGACGACTAGTGCTTAATGAAAAACACTGTACCAGAGGGTAGTGTTGACGCACCTTCATGTAAATTGGAGCCAGCACCTCCCAGAGCACCGTGCATGTCAGATGGATTGCCCGTCTGGCTGTTTCAATCCCCACCCTGAACGCCATTGCGGCATCTTTAATCAGCATTCCTGATGAAAGGTACCTGAAAATATGGACAATAACAAGAATTTCATTAAGTTCCAAAACGCACGCACGCACACGCGCGCGCGCTGTGCTACTCTGTGGATTATTACAGCCAAGAAATATCCAGTACAATGTCCCCAGACAAGCGTCGTCTCCTCAGAGCCGCTTGTCGGCCATAAATTCTAAACCGCAGTAGCCACACAGCGTCCCTCCAGAAACAGTATGTACTACGTCCTTACCGCAGCGTCAGGGCGAGGCGCTCGCCAGACGATATCGGCTCTCTGCACAGCCACTCTTTCGTGAGACGACTCTCCACCATTGCGTGCAGGGAGTGAAATGTCTCCGGTGACATCCGATAAAACTTGTGGAACAGCGATGGATCGCCGTCTTGCATTACCTTCATCTGCAAGAATGCATTTGAAGCATATGCAGTTGCGCTGCTTTCATTTCTTCGCCAGGAACAACTTACCGCTGTGAAGAATTCGCTTTCCTCAGCGCGCCGCTTCCAGACTGGCCGCACCCAGCACTTGCGGGCAAGAGCCTGTTTTCTCTTCAAAATCAAACGCAACCGCAGAGCTGCGAGTTTCTGCTGTCGCTCCATTTCGGACGGGGAAAAGCGCGGGGGAAATGCGCGGGAGAAGAGCGCACGGGGAAAAGCGCCAAAACCAAACTCCACAACCGAGTACCGAAAGTTTACGTAAGCGGTCAGTTAAACAGTTTATATTCAATAAAAAAGCTGTACATACATTTTATTTTGCATTTTTTTTGTTCAAAGTTTTAATCCTTGCAAATAATGTGACTCTTTTTATAGGCTCAAACAGGGTTGCGGTGTATTATGTCAGCAACACTGATCGCCGTCGCCATTTCGCGTTCGCCTCTGTTTCGCGTTGTCGCTGCGCATGGAGCTTGGCCGGTGGGCGACGGAGCGACAGCCAGCCGTCGTCGCCGCGCCGCCTCGTCGCGTCGCTTACATTTTCGCGTACATGGAGCTCAGTCTTTATTGCCGAGCCATCACAGACTTCGGTTGTACTTATGACTGCTGTATGTTTAGGCTAAGTTTTTCTGCATAAATTGCGAAGTAGTAATATAATTTACTGCTATTTATGCCCTCGCACACAGACGACAGGTAATCTTTTTTATTTTTCAGAGTGCATCCTTTGGTCCCAGGAGGACAAGACGGATTCTCTGCCTCGAATATGCCTCGACCAGTTCTCAGAACAGTGTGGTTTTGGAGTTCCTCTCTACAGCAAAGAACTTTGCACAGAGGAAGAATTCGTCAATTTTTGATGTGGGTATTGATGGCGCCTGAAGCCAAATCTTATGGAGGTGCTCACGACACATTAAATGCGGAACAACCATGAACCTAGCGAAGGTTCACGTTCTTAATTTTCGCGACGTGAAATAATCCCAGTTCCAAGTATTTCTTTAATGGCGCGTAAGGACCGTGCGAAGAAGCCTATATCTAATGATATTTTATTAGTAAAAATTGCCGGTACCTCTTTCATGACCCTTCAATATATAAAGAACTCAAATACAGTTCGTAAAAGTTGTAAAGTTGTACTTTTATTCCGGTAAATCGTCAAATGTCTTAAAGGGAAACTACTTAGGTTTTAGAAATCATCGAGCTTAAGAGGGTCGAATGTGTGAAACTTGGAGGTAAAGCACGCGAAGTCCTTTTGGGAAGTAGTCGCCGATAGGGAAGTAGTCGCCGATTAAAATCCGGACGCCCTTCAAGCTTCTCCGCAGCGCACAACACCAAGTGGGGGACACATGATGACGTCATCGAAGGTATCGGTATGCATTTCCAACGCGCAAACGCCTGCTTTGAAGGAAAAAGCAACGCCACCGAAGGCAAACCCTGCCGAGAGTTGTTTGGCAGCGTCTAACAGGGTGCGGCTGACGAGAGCGGTAATTTGAAATCATACCTTCCGTGACGTCACGCTGAACTTTCCTGCACACCCCCAGTGCATTGAGCAGAAACGCAAAATTCAATCGTCGATTACGTCACTATTTCAAATGCTGGTGCAAAAACACTTGGCATGCTTTACCTACAGCCTATATAGATTCGAATCCTTGAATATCAAAATATTCTCAAAAAAGTGCAGCAGTTGCCCTTTAAGACAGCGGTCACTTTGGATTGAGGTTTTGTTTGAACAAAATACTACGCTTAAAAATATTTACCTGCTTCTGCCAGCCCAGGAGTGGTGCTGGTAAATGATCGTGTTCTTTCCGAATCCCTGTGTTGTCGATGCATACGGAGTAGAATCTGTGAAACATAATAAAAATTAAGAGTGGATTCTGAGGCCGCATTTTGCAACGATTGATTTCGTTTCCATGCCGCTGGGGTGCGAGGTTAGTTATTACCATAGTAGCAGGCGGTGGCGAAGAAAATGGGGGCAAGCGGTGTGGTTGTGGCGCTGCCACTAACTGCCCTAATGCCTCAGCATCGGTCCGGCGGAGTAAGAGGTATCATCTTCCGACAATTCCTGCCACAGCCACCAAACACTTTCGATCCCAAGATGACATCGCCGCCGGTAAACCGTGCAAATGGTCCGTCCTTCTTTGGCGACAGGAGCTCGAAATTTTCTTCACTGACAATGCTCTGAGTCTATGCGGGGGAACAAAACGCGGCGCAGTACGCATGCATATCTACAGTGGGGTAGTTTAGGCATAGCGAGGTTTAGACCGCAAATTTTAATGCATGACAGCGTTAAAGCTCCCGTTAAGCGGAGAGCCCGGTGGCATGCGAGATGCGGACTGGTAGAAAAGGCTGTGACGTCACGCGCGGAGCAGCGTACTTTAAGAATGCTTAAATCATAACAGAGATTATAAATATAGGGTCACAACATGAGTTAATTACAACTATGATATGCAAAATGCAGTGCCAATGAACTACACTTAAAATAAAACTAAATAAAAAAAATAAAAGGTCGCATCCCGCAACCAATGTACATGCCTTCAAGCCATGAAGACGCATTGGTTGGATATTTTCATTTTCTTTTATTAGTAATACTATGAGCCTTCTTCAGACTCATACAGGAGAGGGTGAAGCAATGTGCACATATGAACAGCATAAATTAAAAACAAGAACAGCAGCACAGCGGTACTGGCGATAACAATAGCAGTCAAGTAACCTGTTTTTCTTGGGCGAAAAAACGATCAAGTTTTGAACAAAAAACATGGGCATTTGCAGCGTTAACAATTTTATTTGTTAACGCATTCCTCGTTTTGATTTCGACATCGGTAAAGGAGGCCTTGTGTGTCTTGCCCTATAGTGCCCGTGGCTGCGGAGTGATGTGCAAAAAAGTCGCCAGGCCACTGAAGGGAGCCATTAACGCTATCACATACGTTTAAGGCGGAAGTAACATCTCTCCTCAATGTTTATTTACAGATGGGTAGAGAAGAAGCCGTCTAATGCATGTACAGCAGCATGACTACCACGGTAACAATACTTCCTTACCCTTGATAAGGACTGCGAAGATCTTCATGGAAACAAGATAGCTGGCAACAGCAATTTGTTCTCAAATTTTTCCTGTTTTTTACTCCTGATATTATTAAACGAGTCACCATTTGTGTCTCTGCTTCAAGATTTATCTGTCGATCTGACTCTGCTCCGAAAACCCCTATAGTCTTTGGAAAGAGAAAGGAAATTACCAAAATGTGAGGTCAGAGCAAGCCAGGAAACTAATAGTTAAATTTATTGTGCATATTATCTCTCGGTAATCCTATCTGTACTTTATTAGTAACCGCGCACTACAAGCCATCCACATAGAAATATCGGCATGAAGTTAAACCACGCTTTAATAAAATTTGCAGCGCCAACAGATGTCACGTCTGCATGTTGCTAAGTAATATCAGAAAATATTCATTCTGAAATAATATTTATAAATTATATATAAAGAATTTTTGCAAGAATAACTTCAACATTTATGTCTTTGTCGGAGATCTTCAATGGTCGATGATATTTCGCTGTCTGCGTAGGAAATTTCAAGGAGCAATAAATATTTCTTCAACATTAAAGACTTGCGATAGCCGTGTCTTCATTCAGTAAGCTAGCACTTGGGAAGGGATATAGAAAATAATTCAGAAATATGGCAGTACTGAAGGGATTATAAATGAATGCGTATAAATAATGTGTCCGAAGCACTAGCTTAGACCAAGGATTGGAGCCGCTGGTGAGTCCAAAGCCTTGCAGGAACTCCGCGGTTTTTACAGCGAGAGTTTAAAGCGTCTTTCACTCACCTCCAAGGAAACAGGTGTACTTGTTTCCTTTTTCTTATTCGCTGGTAACCGGCACAGATATGATTTGCGCGATGCTCAGATAATCTTCGTTGAAACTACGTTGACAAAGCCTGTATGCATGCTAGGGTTTAAAGATAGTCACAAAAACCAGGCGCCAATTAACCTCTTTGGTCTTTGATAATACCACGTTCTCTATGCAATGATAATCTAAGCCGGCGGTCGTTAGAATAGGGCGTAGAGATGACGACCGAAAAAGGTTGCACGATGGCGAATCAGCAATAGGAGCGAAATGTCACGCTTCCTGGGCAAGCAATCTGGAATTCATGAGAAATTGAATTACACTCTACCACCGAATTCCTTCGAAGCAGTTTCTTTCTTCGAAAAAGAAAGCAAAAGGTTTTTGTTGGCACCAAACATTGAAAACACAAAATATTTTAGTCTCATCCGCAGCAACAGTTGGCATCGTAAGCATTTTCAGAAGAAAATATGAGATAAACTGCAGTCATATACATGGCAACCTCATGAACTGAAAGAGTTGTAATTTCTCAACCTGCTCCCTCCCCCCCCCCCCCCCTTGTTTTTTCGCGGGAAGAGATATCAAGGACTGCTCGATGGCCTCGATGATTCGCTTTCGCGTGAGGATCGTGATATTTCCGAGATGGTTTTTTATAAATGAGAATAAAGATGAGCACCATAATATATATTGGTCTACCAGGCACACGTGACGGCCCCTGTTTCGTAGAAGTCTGTCTGCACGAGCGGTCACGCATACGGGCAATGCATGTTAAATGTCGTGTGCAGTCCACTGTTTTTCCTCATGTCCACTGACACTAGGACATAAGTCATGGGAGTCTAGACAAATGGTTATTTTTCAGATTTTACTGAGGCCGGAGAGACTTGCACTGTTACATATTTTATGGGGGCTTCCATAGGACCATTTTTTTCGTTGAGTAGGAACAAATAAAATGGTGCTTCTCGAAATGAAACTTCAATGCCGCCCATGCCGAACCCAGGCCTCTACAACAGGCATATAAATATTTTATGGCAGTTGCGCTACCGCATGGTGTGTATGGCAGTGAAAAGTTTGCCTATCACTGCGCAATCGTCGATTTACACCCACCCTGTGGGAAGTGTCGGACGAAAGGGTTGAGAGAAAAGCAGCGCCACCCAATGCACAACGCCGCAGTGGTATTGCTCAATTCTTTGCGCTACGTTCACTGTGGAACCAAATAAATATCGCTGACTTGTTTGCTCACCAGAAATACCTTTCGTAGCTTATTCTTAGCACCAGGGAGTAATTTTTTGTAACTGAATGATACAGCGATGGGGGTTCACAACCTGATAGCCCAATACTCATTGTAATAAAGCGAAATGCTCAATAAATACTCAGAAAAGCAACATTCAGCATCCGGCAAACCTAAACATAAGCAGTCGTATCAATGGTCGCTATGTTGGAACGGCACAGCAGCAGTTGGAACAATCTACACCAAACACGCGCATTAAGAAGGAGCTTCAGAGAGAGCAAGAACATTTTACATGCATCTAATAGCAACGCTATTTCTCTTTTGAATGCAGGAACTAGGCGAACGGCTTTGCTAGTAATTGTTAATTTTGCTTATTCTGAGATAGCTAGCACTTCCTGGTCTCAAAAAAATTGCCGACGACTACATTGCTTCTTAATGCGAAATTTGAGCGCAGCTCATCAGCTATTTCAGCTTTTCGATAGATTGAGGAAAAGAATTCCAGCAAGACATGTTTGCACAATAACAGATAACTTCACATTTTTCATACATATACGTTCTTCAAGAAACACTCCACTGACTGTTTTTGATAGGCATGAAAGAGGCTTTGTGGCCGGAAAAATAGATGGATGTATGCTCGACTTGCTGCACCAATGACTGGTTCTGGTTGTCAAAGACGAGGTCTGTGCAAGTATTTCGCGAGGATGTCACAGCCGTGGGAGGCGTTAGAGCGGGAAAAACGGGATGTACTCCAGCATAAGTGGTAGTAAATTCCTGTTTGTCTTCATGTCTACATTAAAATCCCCACCCACCCTGCCACCCTGCCAGGTCATAGTTAAAGGGACTATGCAATGAATTAAAACTCACTTGTAAGCATTTTCAATACTTAAAATGATGCTAAGAAGCATTCATACCAAGTATGAGTCTTCGGAACTGAGCCGGCAATTTATTATGAATTTTTAAAAACCAAGTTTTTCAAAATTCGCGGGCCGATTGGTGTCTTCGTAGTGACCGACTTTAAGACTAAAACCGGGAAAATGGACGTCACTAGTCCCGTGACGTCCGCAGGCCACCACACGTTGTCATTCGCTGGAGCCACGGCAGCCACGAGGTCACGAGCACGGTTCCGATAGCCGTCGCTTACTCGAGACGCCGCGCGATCCCCTCGGGCAAGCGCGAGCCAGGGCATTGCCTTCGCGCATATGTTTTCAATTTACCTCTGCCACCTCTTTCTGTCCAGAGTTCGGGAACCACTCGCAGTGCCTTTGTCGAAGTGACAGGCAAAGAAATCCGACGTGCGCCGCGATCCAGCAAGGCGAAGAGAGACCGGAGAGACGCTGCCGACGCTACTGCTGGGGTGCTGGGTCAACACCCTCTAGAGAAAACTGGCTGGGTGCGACAATCGGAAATTTCAAACCGAACGTCAGCGAATGACGTGTTCATGGGCGGGATGCAGTCCCAGAGCTGTTTTCTTTCTTTTTTCTTGGTGCTCCGCGCGTAGGAGTTGAGAGGGGAGAAGAGGAGCGTGATTTTTATCGTCTATAACTTCGTTCTTATTGAAGCTAACTCAAAAATTTTTGCACTATACTCCGGCAAGGACAGGTTGTTCTCTTACAGAGAAATCCTGCAGCACTACAGGCTTGCAAGACTCAGATTTCCCCTAGCAGATAAAACGCTTTCCAAGCAACAGGTGAAAGCCTGGCGTAAACTTCAAACTAAAACCTATCCAAATCCCCAATTGTGTAGCTTCTATTCGGATTGACTGTACTCAGACAAATGCAAAAATTGTGATGCCAAAGCCGATCTAAATCATATGATCTGGAACTGCCCGCAGTCCCTACCCGCGAGTCGCTTCATTACCGACTCTGATCATTGGGAGGCTCTATTGCTCAGCCCTGACCCGGGGACACAGATCAAGCTCCTCCAGCTGGCTGAAGACGCCGCCGCTGCCCAAGGGATAGCGGCCGCCGTTTAAGCGGGGGGCGACTTCGGGTCGCTCCTCTATATCCGCTGGAAATAGAGTTCCACCACCACCACTGGGGTGACGAGTGATGGAATGCCTATCACTCTTCTGCTTTACGTAATTGTAATTAATTTATTGCATAGTCCCTTTAATGGTTGATCGCGGGAGGTCGCTCACTGTTGTCAGCGCTAACACATGCAGCCCAACTCCCTCTTTCCTCCACCCACGAACCTATAAGCGCTAATCAGGCGTCCACTGAACCAGGGAGCCGGCTGTGCGCTCTTCCTTTCCTTAAAATGATCGGCGTGTAAAGCATTGTCAACACCAACGCTAATGAACACAATGAACGCAGACGGCCTATGGCTTCAGGGCCGCGTTTCTTGCTTCCTTTTTTTCTCTTAGACCCGCCGCGGTGGCTCAGCGGTCATGGTGCTCGGCTGCTGACCCAAAAGACGCGTGTTCGATCCCGGCCGCGGCGGCTAGAATATCTTTGGAGGAGAAATTCTAGAGGCCCGTATACTGTGCGATGTCAGTGCACGTTAAAGAACCCCAGGTGGTCGAAAATTGCGGAGCCCTTCACTACGGCGTCTCTCATAGCCTGAGTCGCTTTGGGACGTTAAACCCCATAAACCAAACCAAACCTCCTTTATCCCTTCTCTTACGGAGCGGTTCAGGTGTCCACCGAGATATGTGAGACAGATACTGGTCCATTTCCTTTCCCAAAAGCCGCCGCGGTGGCTCAGTGGCTATGGTGCTCGGCTGCTGGCCCGAAAGACGCGGGTTCGATCCCGGCCGCGGCGGCTGAATTTCTTTGGAGGAGAACTCTGTACAGTCCTCCCATCACTGCGACTGTCTTGGGCAACCTCGGTCCGTCGAAAAGATGGAAGAAACAAAAACATAACAGGAAATTGAGACTCAGAATAGCTCAAATCAATAAGGAGATAGAAGACCACACTGCAAACTTACTTAGAGATAATTGGCACCAAATTTGCAATGAACTAAACGGCAACTTGGGTAGCGCTAAAACATGGGCGCTGCTCAGGCACCTCATAGACCCGACAAAATCGAAAAGAGAAAACAGCAAAACGATAGAACGTATCACGCACAATTTTCAGGGAACGGACGCCCAGATTACAGATTTTCTTTGGTCCAGGTACGTCGGAAGCACGCAGGTGCCACCCTGCACCATGGTATATTCAGGGACAAGGAACTCGAAGCTGGATGAACCGATAAAAGACTACGAGGTATACGCGGCTGCCAGGTCATTCACAAGGAACACAACACCGGGAAAAGATCAAGTAACAAATGCAATGATCAGAAACCTCAGTGATGACCAAATCGAAAGCCTGACTGGACTAATCAACGAGCACTGGGAAAGGGGCACGGTCCCGGCGGAGTGGAAACACGCTGAGATTATCGTGATACCTAAACCAGGGAAAACACCCAGTTTGGAGAACCTTAGGCCCATTTCCCTAACTTCATGTCTCGGTAAACTATATGAGAAAGTGGTCAAGACTAGACTGAGCATTTACATGGAGGACAACGGTCTGTTTCCGGATACCATGTTCGGGTTCAGAACGGGGCTCTCCACGCAAGACGTGATGCTCCAGTTAAGAGACACGGTACTAAAACAAATATCGGGCACTCGAGAAGGCGTAATCTTGGCCGTAGACCTCAAGGGGGCCTTCGACAACATCGGCCACAATGCCATTCTCACAGAACTCTCGGCAACAAACTGTGGGGAGAGGATCTTCGCATACGTAAAGGCCTTCCTGTCTAACAGAACAGCAACGATCGGCATCAACAACATAAGGTCAGAAAAGAAGACGACGCCAAACAGAGGGACGCCACAAGGATCCATCATCTCACCTCTGCTCTTTAACATAGCAATGATTGGATTAACTAGGAGACTGAAAAACATCAAAGATGTCGAACATTCAGTTTATGCGGACGACATCACAGTGTGGACGACAAAAGGATCGACGGGAAACAAGCAAGAAATATTGCAAAGAGCGGCGGATGAGATCGGTCAATTTGCTTTCTTTAGCGGCATGCAGTGCTCCCCAGAAAAATCAGAATTTATTAGACTTCACAAAAATAAAGAGGACAGGGGAACGATAGAATTAGAGATAGATGGACAACCCGTAAGGAGGACAAATAAGCTTCGCATCTTGGGAATGTGGCTGCAGGAGAAAGGCAAACGGGACCATACCATCCAGCTCTTGGAACACTCCACGAAACAGATATGCAGGATGTTAAGCCGGATTACGAACAAGAGAAAAGGGGTGAAGGAGCGAGATGCGTTACGGATCACTTCTGCGCTCATCATACCGAGGATGACGTACGCGCTTCCGTACCTACAACCTAACAAAGGGGAAAAGAACAAAATGGAAACATGCATCAGAAGGGCGTATAAGCAAGCTTTAGGCGTCATGACCTGCGCCTCGACAGAGAAGCTGATGAACATGGGGGTGTACGGCACGTATGAGGAGCACAGCGAAACCATGCTCAGATTTCAAATGGAAAGACTTAAAAGAACAGCCGCTGGCCGCGCACTACTGGTCAAGCTAGGATACCCGGCAGAAGACGAGGGCGAAGACAAGACAGACATTGACAGCCAACTTAGGAGCACTTTCTTGGTTAAACCAGTGCCCAGAAACATGGACCCCAAGAACCACGAAGGAAGACGGGCGGCGAGATCATTGGAGTTGGACAGGTTCCTAAAGAAAAAACAGATGGTTCTGTATGTTGACGCGTCCAAGTACAGAACGAAGGAAAACGCTAGGGCGGTAGCAGTAGTGAACGCCAATGGGAATATAGTTACTGGTGCATCAGTGCGCACAAGGACAACACAAGCAGCGGAAGAGATCGCCATAGCTCTAGCCCTGACTGAAGCCAATCGGCAGGGACTGAGTTACTGGATAGCGACGGATTCTCAGGCTGCAGCAAGGGCATACAGAGATGGAAGGATCGGCCGAAAAGCCGCGAGTATCCTCTTCGAACAAAAACAACACAGACATGGATCAAACAACACAAGCATTCAACACACCATCATTTGGGTCCCTGACACTGGGGTTGAGGGAAATCTCATGGCAGACACCGTTGTCCGAGGGTTCACGAACCGGAGGGCGGGTTTGCCGGTCGAACCCTTCAGCACGCCAGAATCTTACGGGGAGGCAATGAAGGCGTTGTTGGGAGCGCGCAAGAAGTACTCGGCTCCGGCGGATATCCTCTACAGAGAGCAGGCCACCACGCTCAGACGACTACAAACAGACACCTACCCAAGCAGAGCCATGTATCACAAAATGTGGCCGAACAGATACGCGAAAGAGTGCGTGTGGTGTGGGGGCTACGCCACAACGTACCACGCCACCTGGGGCTGCGAAAAAAGCCCTTTACTACCAAAGGTAAATAGCCCTAGTCTAGAGCAGTGGGAGGCCCTCCTGGCTGACTCCGACCCGAGCACACAGCTTATGCTGGTGACGAGGGCCAAGGCAGCGGCGGAGGCCAACGGGATCCTGGACTAGGGAATACCGACCACTGAAGCTCCACATCTATCTATCCCCATTCCCCTACTCCCTAACTCTTCCTTTTGAAAAAAAATAAAATAAATGTTTTCACTACTACTACTTTGGAGGAGAAATTCGAGGCCAGTGTACTGTGCGATGTCAGTGCACGTTAAAGAACCCCAGGTGGTCGAAATTTCCGGAGCCCTCCACTACGGCGTCTCTCATAGCCTTAGTCGCTTTGGGACGTTAAACCCCATAAACCAACCAAACCAACCTTTCCCAAAAACCAAACCACACCGTGGTCAATGCCTGCAGCCCACATCTCTCTCATCCCCCCATTTACCTATAAGCGCGACTCATTGCGTCCACTGACCTAGGTAGTCGGTTATGCACTCTTCCTTTCCTTAAAATGATCGCAATGTAAAACGTTGCCAGGGTTCGAACCCGACTGACCTAGGGAGCCAGTTATGCGCACTTCCGTTCCTTAAAATGATCGGAGTGTCAAGCATTGTCAACGCCAACGCCAATGAACACAATGAACGCCGACGGCCTATGGCTTCAGGGCCGCGTTTCTGGCACAGCGTTGTCAATGACAACGCCTGTAGCGCACATCTGTCACTACCACCACGCAGCTTAAAGCACAATTGAGGTGTCTACTGTTGCACCAGGGTAGTTATGTGCCTTTCCTCTAGTTCAGGTGTCCACCGAGATGTGAGAGACATACTGCGATTTCCTTTCCTCGAAAACCAATATTACCAATTTTATCGACTCCTTTCCACGATTCCGAGATGTGCGAGACAGATAATTTCCTTTCCTCAAAAGTCAATTTACCAAATTTACCCTCTGCTTTCCATGCTCCCACATTACTTTCGCAGCTTGAAGCGCGACTAAGGTGTCCACTGCGAGTTACAACGGACAACGGTGACGACAACGCCGCGAAACGAAGAAACGGGCGCCAAAGAGCTGCGCTCCAAAATATAGCGGATGATTATGCTGCTCTCTCTGGCGTTGAGCCGCATGTTGTTATTGAGGCGAAAGCCTTTTATGGCTCACACTTGCGGTGTCCGTCCGTGCGCTGGAATCGTGCCAACTGTGGTCTCTCCTCCGCGCAGGGGCGTAACCTCCTCCCCGCCTTAGCAACCGGCGAGCCGTTAGGGAGCGCAGCTGTGCATATATCAACCGTGACGTCACAGTGTAGCGGTAGAACGAGCGCGCGCGCGTCGGCTATGGCAGCTCCACCACCGCTCCTTCGCCAGACGTCTCGTTGCAGTCGAGTGAATTAGTCGCATGGCTCCCAAGCGGCCCAGTGATTCCGCGCCAAGCGGTTCGGAGAAGCGGCAGTGGACGCCGGATTCCCAGAACACGAAACGGCAGAAGAGCAAGGAGCGAATGCGCATGCGCGGACTGAACATGTCACCAGATGCGAAAGCAAGTGAGGCAGAACGGACGAGGCTTTCGCCAAACACGCTTCAGAATTTCCAAAGTGTCTTCGGTAATTTTGGGTGAAATCTTGGATTCATTATTACATTTTGAACATAGGTTTCTTCAGCTGGCTTCGAAATATGTCGTTGTGGGAAGAATACTGTCACGACCAGAGAGGCCGTGTAGATAGGCGTCGGGAAGAAGCCAAGACTGGGAGCCTTCTTTTAATTACAGCGCCAGGTTCCAGGACACCGAACAGAACAAGCGCGCCTCGAGAGCCCACCGCCGCTTCGTCGTCGTCTTCGACTCAGCGCGGAGGCCGCGCGGCGCGTTAGGCGCGTGGCATTATTCCCCCCCGCGAAAGCAAACATCGTCTCGATGTGGAATGGGATACGTTCAGAGAGAGGAGGAGGAGCAAAAAAAAGAAGAAAAATAGAGGTGAGGTGAACTATACAATGCGCGCTAGATGAAGGCGGGGAGAGTCAAGTTCACACGTGGGGTAAGGGAAGAAAGGTACAAAACGAAGCGTGAACACAGCGCTCAGTCACGCGCAAAGTACGGCTTTAAGCGCACTACATGCACGATTTCCGGCCGGTGACGCTGAGGGCCGGTGATCACAGTTCCATGGGGGACAACTTCATAGTTGACGCTGTTCAGGCGGCGCAGGACTCTGTACGGGCCAAAATACCTATTTAAAAGCTTTTCGCACAATCCCTTGCGGCGCACGGGTTCCACACCCACACGTGATCGCCCGGCTCGTAGTGCACGTCCCTGTGCCGAAGGTTATAGTGTCGGGCATCGGCGGATTGCTGGTCCTTGATGTGCAAGCGGGCCAGCTGACGGGCCTGCTCTGCTTGTTCCACGAAGTGGCCTGCTTCAGGGGGGAGCTCTGCGTCGCCGTACGGCAGCATGGCGTCTAGCATCATGCGTACCTCTCTGCCATACACGAGACGGAACGGGGTGAACTGGGTGGTTTCCTGCGTCGCAGTATTATATGCGAAGGTGACGTAAGACAAGACCTCATCCCAGGTTTTGTGTTCAACGTCGACGTACATCGAGATCATGTCCGCCAATGTTTTGTTGAGCCGTTCCGTTAGACCATTGGTTTGGGGATGATACGCTGTTGTTGGTCGATGAGCAGTATGGCTAAGCGCTAAGATGTCACGTAGGAGTCGGGCTGTAAACGCCTTGCCTCGGTCAGTAATGATGGCCGATGGGGCGCCGTGTCTAAGCACGATGTCGTGCATAAAGAAGTGGGCAACTTCGGCGGCAGTACCTCGCACCAGGGCCTTCGTTTCAGCGTAGCGGGTCAAGTAGTCTGTGGCGACTACGATCCACTTGTGGCCGGTCGACGAGAGAGGAAATGGCCCCAGAAGGTCCATGCCAACTTTGTCGAATAATACTTGTGGCGGCTCGATGCACTGAAGCAGTCCAGGAGGCTTGAGCGCGGGTTTTTTCCGCCGCTGGCATTGCCGGCATGTCCGGACATAATGCTTCACACTTGAAGTAAGGTTGGGCCAGTAATAGTTCTGCCGGATTCGGGACAAGGTGCGTGTAACTCCAAGGTGGCCGGAAGTTGGTTCATCATAGCAGGCAAGGAGGACTTCATCCCGTAGATCAGACGGTATGACGAGCAGGTAAGTTGTCGGACTTGAGGCAGAGTTCTTTTTATAAAGCACTCCTCTCCGCAGGCAGAACGACGACAGTCCACGAGCGAGGTATCGTGGTATTTCAGGGCACCCACCTTCGAGATGATCGATGAGCAGACGCAGCTCGGCGTCGGCACGCTGTCTGGAAACGAGCTCAGACGTGCTGACCGCTCCAAGGAAGCTATCATCGTCGGTGGTGTCTTGTGGGGGAGGTTCGACGGGAGCGCGGGACAAGCTGTCAGCGTCGGTGTGTTTCCGGCCTGACTTGTAGGTGACGGTGAAATCGAATTCCTGCAGGCGTAATGCACAACGTTCTAGGCGGCCGCAAGGGTCCTTTAAATTTTTCAGCCAGCACAGCGAGTGGTGGTCAGTGACGATACAAAACGGTCTGCCATACAGGTATGGGCGGAACTTAGCGGCGGCCCAGACTACCGCTAAACATTCTTTTTCCGTGGTAGAGTAGTTCAACTCAGCGCGCGACAGTGCGCGGCTGGCGTAGGCAATTACTTTGTCGACACCGCTTTGCCGCTGAACTAGAACGGCGCCAAGGCCGACGTTGCTCGCATCCGTGTGCACCTCTGTGTCGGCATCTTCGTCGAAATGTGCCAAGATGGGCGGTGATTGGAGTCGGCGTCGTAACTCGTCGAAGGCAGCCTGCTGTTCGTTGCCCCAGGAAAATGACGTGTCATCACGGGTTAGGAGCGTCAGAGGGCTGGCGAGCTGGGCGAAATTTCTAATGAAGCGGCAATAATAGGAGCACAGGCCCAGAAAGCGTCGGACTGCTTTTTTGTGGACGGGGACCGGAAAGGCAGCAACGGCAGGAAGCTTCTCTGGGTCAGCTCGGATTCCGTCAGCACTAATGACGTGCCCGAGGAACTTCAATTCGGTGAACCCAAAGTGGCATTTTTCCGGTTTGAGGGAGAGGTTGGCGGATCGAACGGCTTCGAGGACAGTCCTGAGACGGTGCAGATGTTCCGTGAACGTTGAGGAAAAAATGATGACATCATCAAGATAAACAAGGCAGGTCTGCCACTTCAAACCTGTTAGAACGGTGTCCATCATTCTTTGGAACGTGGCAGGAGCACAGCAGAGCCCGAATGGGAGGACGCGAAATTCATACAGCCCGTCCGGTGTGATGAAGGCGGTTTTCTCACGGTCCCTCTCATCAACTTCTATCTGCCAATAACCACTTCTGAGGTCAACCGAAGAGAAGTACTTGGCTTGACGAAGTCGGTCGAGGGAGTCGTCGATACGCGGGAGCGGATACACGTCTTTCTTGGTCACACTGTTCAGCTTCCTGTAGTCGACACAGAATCGTAGTGTCCCGTCCTTCTTTTTCACGAGCACGACCGGAGACGACCACGGACTGCTTGACGGTTGGATGACGCCGTCTGTGAGCATCTCTTCGACCTGTGTTTGGATAGCATCTCGCTCACGAGGGGACACACGATAGGGCTGCTGATGGATGGGTCGTGCTCCTTCATGCGTGATAATGCGGTGTTTAACTATCGACGTTTGTCGCACTTTAGACAACGACGTGAAACACGCACCAAACTCCCGCAAGAGGTCCTGGAGTTGCCTCTTTTCAGCGGGTGGAAGGCCTGGATTGATGTCGACGTTGGTGACCGCTTCAGTGTCAGCTCCAGGTGTGCCCTCCTCGCAAGCAAAGCATTCGGCCACTTCCTGAACATAGTCGACGTAAGCGATGGCTGTGCCACGAAACAGATGTCGATGCTCATTGCAGAAGTTGGTGACAAGGACCTCTGTACAACCGTCATGAAGGGATCCAAGGCCCCGTGCCACCGCAACTCCCTTAGTGAGTACGAGGGAGACATTAGGCTCGACAACCCGCAGTCCCCTATGTGGCTCGTCACAGGTAACTCTTGCGAGAATGCTGGCACGTGGTGGCACCGTAACGGTATCGTCGGCAACTCGCAGGGCGGGCCGAGAACCCTGGTGCGCAGGTTCTTCTGTGGCCATTGCGGTAGAAAATGTCACCAAGCGATTCGGGAGGTCTATGATAGCACCGTGCTCGCGAAGAAAGTCGATGCCAAGGATGACATCGCGAGAACATTCGTGCAGAACGAGAAAAGTGGCAACGAATGTGCAGCCTCGGACCGTAACCCGGGCCGCACACATACCGAGTGGTGCGACAAGATGTCCGCCGGCCGTACGTATGTCGGGGCTGTCCCAGGGTGTCGTCCCTTTTTTCAGGGCCGTCGCAAGCCGTCCGCTAAGGATAGAGTAATCTGCGCCCGTATCGACCAACGCACTAACCTTCTTTGTGTCGACGAGAACAGGGATATCCAAAGAGACCCTTCCTTCAGCGCGGCCCGTCGATGGCTGTTGTGGATGACTCAGTCGGTGCGGCGGCGGAAACTGGTCGGCGACTGGGGTTGCGTCGTCGGGGCGATTCAAGCGGCGGGTTGAGGGAAACTCTTCGGCGACGCGGCGTTCGGCGTCGGGGCGATTGGGTCGGTGCGGCGGCGGAAGCGGGTCGGCGATTGGGGTTAGGGCATCGCGGCGAGTCGAAAGGCGCGTCGGGGAAAACTGCGCAGCGTTGCGGCATCCGACGTCGGGGCTATTCGGTTGCTGCGGCGGTGGAAGCTTTGCGGCGGATCGGCGTTCGGCGGCCTCGCCTCCAAAGGCCGCCGGAGCTAGTTTTCCCGACGAGGGCTCGAGGAACCGCGTTGTCCTGAGGCGAAACGGAGCCCAGAGGGGGAAGACCGGCGTGAAGAAGGCGATCGCGACTCGCGGCGCGGAGGAGATGGCGAACTACGCTGGCGGGTGACATACTCGGCGATGATGTCGTGAGGGCGCTCTCCAGGCCGTGGACGGGGGCTGTCGATAGAAAATCCGCGTAGTCCCATTTCGCGATAGGGGCTTTTGGAATGTTACTGTTGTCGATGCTTGCCTATGATCTTTCAAGTTAGATTCCTCTCTCGGTTGAAGCGATTCAGTTTGGTGTTAGGTGCAGCTATGTTTCGTCTCACAAGGTGTTTGCAGCACTACGGAAGTCTTAGTTCTCTCGTCCAATCAGGGCTGCAGGAACACAAAATAGTCCCTTGAGTATTTGAGCAGTGTAGGACTATTAAGGAAACAATAACTACAGCAATTGAAAACATAAGTTGTACTGGTAGATTTAGATGGTAGAGAGTGCTTCAATCACTGGCGAAACTAACAGACAAAGCCCGTACGGACACATCCCTGTTGAGGCCGGCTGCGAGGTAGTGATGCGTCCCCATTTTCCAACATGTCGTCGGCGGAGTCGGTTGTTGTTTGGTTTATGTGGTTTAACGTCCCAAAGCGACTAAGGCTATGAGAGACGCCGTAGGGGAGGGCTCCGGTGATTTCGACCACCTGGGGTTCTTTAACGTGCACTGACATCGCACAGTACACGGGCCTCTAGAATTTCTCCCGCAAAGAAATTCAACCGCCGCGGCCGGGATTGAACCCACGTCTTTCGGGTCAGCAGCCGAGCACTATAATCACTGAGCCGTCGCCTGGGTGCCCTACAGCGACAGTGCGCTGTTTTCCTAAGCAGGCGATCGCAGCTGGCTTCTTGAAGTGATTCGCGTCGAGAGCGGAGGCAGTTCAAGTACGAATGCGATATCAAGAGGACGGCAAAACTCACCCAGGTGAGCGAGCCAACGCTTTACCACTGGACAACGCAGACGTTGAAGGCGGGCCGAATGTTGTCCCCGAAGAAGCCAGCAGCGTTACAGTGTTGGGCAATGCGCCATATCATTCTGGGAACCAGGATAAAGTGCGGCGGATGAGTAGCCTCAAAAAATGACATACGGACTTGGCTGCTTGGAAAACGGTGTCGCGGAGCGCAGTGATGTGGTGAAGGCTGAACTCATGAAGCTTCTCATCAACGTGAACACAGGTTGGGACCGATACCGTGTGGACTGCGTCGCCTAAGATGCTGGCCATCTCGTTGTGCGCCTGCCACCCTAACACTGCCAACTGAGCCTTATAGAGCTTCTTTGGAGCCATGTCAAAGGTTTCGTGGCCAGTCAAAACAAGAAGTTTAAGTTCCAAGACGTGGAGCCTCTGCTTTAACAAAGCATCATGCAAGTGAGTACTGAGAAATGGAAGAATTACGTGCAGCATGTTATCAGTGAGGAAGATGTGAGGAGGAAGCTGGACCACATCATTGACGATGTTGTTGACCATGGACCGGCTGTTGTTGTCAACCAAGAGGACGACACAACCAGCAGTGCTGAATGAAGCTGGGATGAAGACGATGATGAGGACGGCATGCAAAAGTCGGGAACATTCAGTACTGTCGCAGTGAGACTACCGAAAATGAGAATGATTTCGTCTCTCATGAGATATAGCAGACGCTGTAGTGGAGCGCTTCGGATTAATTTTGACCGCTTGTGCGTTGACTTTCGCGCAGCGCTTGGGCTTGTTTTGCATTTCGCCACCAACGACATTCGGCTGCCGGTCCTCCATTCGATCCAGCTTAGTAGTGTAGGGACAACGCTTGAATAAATAAATTTATATACACATGACAGGAACATTGAAAATAACTCTGACGTGACAACAGAGGAACTTATACGAACAGGCGGCGCCAAAAAAAGAAAAAGTGGAGCCAGCCCCTTTGGAAAAGGCGTCCGCCTGCCAAAAACAAACATAAGAAATAATAAAAAGACATCAAGCGCCACCTACAAGAGGTAGAAAGAAGCTATCTACTAGTGCACCTTCTTTTTCACGGCTGGAGCCACCTGTCAGTAACTGGCGGGGCAACAGGCCCGTAGGAACACACTAATGTAGTGCGCGATATCCTGATTGGACGTGAGAGCTTTACCTTTCGTAGTGCTGCAAACATCTTGTGAGACGGAGTGTAGATAGGGATCGACACTTAGCTGTTGTCTCTGTTTACACTTGCACCGCGTTCACAAATCTTGAAGTTTTATCAAAAGCGCTTATTTCAATATTCCCCATGTTCGGTGGGTACATATTCAATATTTTATCAGTGATTCGTGTGCTTTGCAGCCGGATTTTATGATTTCACAGTAGCTAATAGCACATATCAATTTATTAGGGAACTAACAATGCAGGGAATTAAAGCTGCTTGTTTTGTCAGCTTGATTTTACGAAGACACCATCCCTGATTTGTGATGCTGTAGTTACTCCGGGCAATAAGTTGCCATAACTCGGTTGTTGTGAAGCTCAATTCTGTTAGTTCTAGAATAGCGTATATGGGCTCCAGGTAAGTTTGCATTCATGATAATTGTCACTTGTGATTTTGTCTTTCTTCATTTCGCTGTGGCCAGGCAATATTTGGATTGTTATGGGTTATAGAACATCTTCAAGAATATACTTGAAATATTTCTCGTTGGGCATATTGTTCAGAAATGCAATCTCGTTATAGACGAGCTGTCAAGCCATGTGTAACCAGAGAACCTCTATTATTTATAAACAAACTACACCGCCTCCCGCATGGACACAAAAGAAACAAGGCTCGATCGGTACCTGATTGCTAAAAGAGTCTCGGTGGAGTAGTAAAATCTATGAACTTGATCCTAATTCAAAACGAAGTTTTCAATTCGTGATCTAAGCTGTCGAAAAATTTTAAGAAAAGGTGCCAATTCTTGTTATAATATAAAAAAATAGCTTAGTAGAATGATGGTAGACAACGGTTAAAAGAGCTCGTGTTAATTTAAAACCTATTTACGGTTTGTTTCACTTTGGATTATGCATTATTAAGGCAGCAGACCATCTAAGGCACACAGCATGCATTGTCGCACCTGACCTGGTTATTACGCACGACAGTGTCGTACAGCCGCTTAAATACACTGCTGAAGCGTAGCCGGCGAGTCTCACAACCTATCATCGTATGTCCTGCAGGCCTGGTGCGATATGATGGCTTTTAATTTAGTTATTTTGTTTACGAAATCATTTAGGACTAGCTCTCTTCCCGACGACTGCAGAGCAGCTAACGTAGTCCTAGTTGATAAATTTGGCTAAAGAAATATCGTCGCGAACTACAGGTTTATATCTTTATAATAAAGCATCTAGACTGCAACAAAATTTTCACTAACTCCCTGACATGGTTTTAGCGCTAGCCGTTCATGGATACCGCAATTGGCTGAATTCGGACTCGGCTTTTTTTCTGCAGTTGACAGCCGCAAGCAGATGGTCTGCGTGTTCTGGCACTTCGAAAAAGCTTTGGTTTATAGGGATTAAACGTCCTGAAGCGACTCAGGCTACGAGAGACGCCGTAGAGAAGGGCTCCGGAAATTTCGACCACCTGGGGTTCTTTAACGTGCACTGACATCGCACAGTACACGGGCCTCTAGAATTTCGCCTCCATGGAAATTCAGCCGCCGCGGCCGGGATCGAGCCCGCGTCTCTCGGATCAGCAGCCGAGCGCCGTAACCACTGAGCCACCGCGGCGGGACGGAAAAGCTTTCGACACGCTTATACGCGTACTCTTGCTTTACAAGCTTTTGTTTCTGGACGTAGCAATCCAAGCGTTTCAAGGGTGTAAAAATCATATTTAAGGGCACAAGAAGCGCGTCTTTTTCATCGGCCCCTTTACGGGCATTACGACAGTCACTCCTGGCGATCCCCTGGGGTCTATCTCAGGGCCCCTACTTGTCATAACATACGTGAGTGACATATTGGAAAATGTCACTTGGCAGAAGCGTCTGAACGCAAGGGTAGAAACTTTGGCGAGTCGGTAACTGGGATTCATGGTTGTGAGGAAGCGCAAAACGGGACAAGGGACAGAGAAAGACGCACACAACACAGGTGCTATACGCGCCTGTGTATAGCACCATACGCGCCTGTGTATAGCGCCTCTGTTGTGTGCGTTTTTCTCTGTCCCTTGTCCCGTTTTGCGCATCCTCACATACCATGAATGGCCTGAACGCGCATCACTGCGTTTTGAAGAACTCGATAAATGCCCCATGCTGCACATATAATCTGCAGCAAGACTTCAACCGCATTCATGACGTGTGCTTAAAATGGGACTTGATTTAGAATGCTGCGAAATGTTAATGTGCTTCCCTTATGCGCAGGCGCACTCCTGTTGTGTCTTTGTTCGTTTGAAAGAGCGGGTCCTCTTCCAAGATCTATGATTTCAATTATTGAAGAACGATGGACAGCTGGGCGAGTTTCTTCGCACTGTACCCTCCGATGATGAATTTCAATTATCTTGGTGTCTCCTTTTTAACCTATCTTGCCTGCAGACAGCAGGTCGTATATATACATAGAAAAGATTCAAGAAGGTTGAGGTTCATAAAAAGGAGTGTTACTGACGGCTCTTGGGAAGAAAAAGAACTTTCTGATTTTATTAACATTGGACCAGTTCTGGAGTATGTGGATGAAGTACTGTACCCACGAATCGGCACATATTGTTCTATACTGGAATACGTTCATCACCGAGCAGCGGGGTATGAGGCTGTAATCTGCTGTTGCAATTTTCCTAGCTAGTGCATTAAGGAGGAACTGAAGTGGGTCTCTCTGGAGGAGGGTGGACTTTAATTGCTGATAGAATTTCTTACTTGCGGCATTCGTTTAAGTAAAACTGCTTTTCGCGGGCGAATTTATTTATCACCGTAACAATTTATATCCAGAAGGTTTGATCATCAATAAAAATACATGAGATCAGACTCCCGCTTTGATATTTTCAAGCGATCTTTCATTCCGTATGCCATCAAGGAATTGAGTGAGTTGCATCATTGTATCGTTCAATACCGATCTGAGGCACTGCCCGGGCGCAGCTGTCGGACTTGTGACGTGGAGGATGCTCATTTGATATTCTTCACTTTTTCTTCTTTTCTCTCTTCTTCGTTTCAGCACTGTCAGTACGCTGATGTAGGCAGATGCACAGTTGGTGCCCCTGTTATATTTATTTGCTGTCCTCTTCTCTGCCGTTCGTTCAATTTTCTCTTGTGCAAGTGGTCCGCTCATGTTTGTACGACCTATGCATGATTCTCACCTGCCATCAAGTCTTTTTAAGCAATTAAGAATTTATAAGTGTTGTAAGTAAGTGTTGTACTGACTGACTATACCATTCGCACCCTGTCAGAGCCCACAAGGGCTAACAGTATTTGGAAATAAATAAATAAATAAATAAAATACATAAAATAAGGAAATAGTGATGAGCATATTGTCACGCAGTGGTGATTGCAGTCCGGAAAGCAAGTAGTCAGCGAGAATGGCTTCTAAACAAAACTTTTTATTTGGGCAGACTTGCGCCCGCAAAGAACAGAATGAGCCAGCGGAGGCGTATCAACAAGCGTGCTCGGCGATTGTCGAACCGAACTCCTGACGCTCCCAGCCGGGCTCAAGTTAAAGCTGATAGAGAACTTTCGAGATAAAGCGTGCAATGTTACTAGAACGTTCTGGAACAACATAGAATTGGCTCCGCCTGGATGCGATAAATCAAGATAAATCTCGTCGCTTCTTGTGTCAAAAACAAAGTGATAAAGCGGCGTGACGGCAGCTTTGAAGAACGAACACTGCAAAGATTCGCGGCAGTATAGCAGGTTTTTTCCTTTAACCATTGGGATCCAAATACAATTTTTTCCTTATGCATTCAGATCCATGCATTTCCTGTCCATAAGTGTCTCTTCACCGTCCTCATATTACAGTTGCTCTGCTGTAATTTCTACAGCACTCATTATTGATTTTGTATGGCCATTTCTTAAGGGAAGGTGGTCTTAAGCTCATCTTATTTCCATGGCTGTGAGGTAGGAAGGGTAACGAAGAAGATATACAAGGTTTTTTGGAAGTTAAGAGAAATTGTTTGAGAACAACCCTTTTGTTACGTAAAACATTGTTGAGTGCTTAATAAGATAGAATGCTTCAGGGTCTCATGAAGGGGCGTTCTTATTAAACAGCAACGAATATCTCCGCACAGCTAAAATGCGCACAAATTAGCGCAATTTATGTGTTAGCAAGAGAGACAGAAACAGGTTTATTCTACGCATAGGATTACCGGCCTACCGACTGCATGGTCGGCCTGAAATTTTATCTAGGAATGTAGTCCACCTATCTCATTTGACAGTCAAGATTGCTTAGATAAGATAAAAGCGTTACATTTAGCAGTGTAGTAAACAAGGGAATGGAAAATAGATTGGTTTGGTTAATGGGGTTTTAACGTCCCAAAGCGACTAAGGCTATGAGAGACGCCGTAGTGGAGGGCTCCGGAAATTTCGACCACCTGGGGTTCTTTAACGTGCACTGACATCGCACAGTACACGGGCCTCTAGAATTTCTCCTCCAAAGAAATTCTAGCCGCCGCGGCCGGGATCGAACCCGCGTCTTTTGGGTCAGCAGCCGAGCACCATAACCGCTGAGCCACCGCGGCGGCGAATGGAAAATAGAGTCTCGTTGTTACATGCATGACCAAATCCAGCATCAACCGAAATGATGGAGCGTAAGAGGTTTTTTTTTTTAATTTGTGATGTTTAAAATGTGATAATAAAGGGGCAAGTATTTTAAAGGTAATTAATTAGAAAGCAGAAGAAAAACAACCATATGCCGCCAGCGGGATACGAACCCACGACCTTCAAATTTCGAGTCCTGGGCAATACCAACTAAGCTAAGGCGATGGCTGTCGAAACTTTTCCTTTGGGGAGTTTTTTAACCTAACTATGCCAGTGTTCACCAGTGGACAGCTTTAATCAACGCATGGGGTTACCGCGAGTGCCACGTAGGGACGTGATCAAAAGGTGAGGGCGGAAGCTGGGCGAGAACCCTCTTATCCGACCTATGGCATCAACGCTGTCAGAATCGAGGCCTTCGTTAGCTACTGAGCAGACAAGCAAATAGAAAAGAGGGGCTCGTTATCCTATGCATGACGAACGCCAATAGCCACCGAAACCAAGAGGCATAAATGATGTTTCTTTTTTTTATTTTGTGGCGTTCATGGCATCCGGGAACACAGGAGTCGTTCTGCTTTTCGCTGTTCCAGCGACCATCGAGTGAAAGTAAGCTCGAAAGTAAGTGTGAGTGAAATATGCTGTGTGTGGTTGTGAGCGTTGCTTCTTTCAAAAACGGTGCATGTCCGGCCAGCATAAATGTTAGGGGAATAACCTCTGGAGGGAGAGAGAAAAAAATTAGGCTGACGAGGTGGAGCCTCGGAGAGGACAATGAACGCAAATCCTCGGATCAGTGTCTAGCTGTTTAAAGGTTGTTCCTTAACCTGTCTATTGCATGAGATATTAATATTTAGCAGTCAACATATAAACGCGTGGTTTCGTTTAAGTTCAGTTAATGAGGGTGCAGCATATGCGGGAAAGCAAAACATATCTCCAGCAGGATATTGCCACTCAGTTGGGAATTAATCTTTGTTGGAGCTTCGTTCGGTGTTTTTGTCATTGGAGTTACTTATGCACGAGTAACAATAGAAAGCCTGGTCGATTTTTCTACTTTCTTCGACTGCACCGCTTCAAGCCTCAGATGACAATCTCTAGCTCCATTTATCTAATTCAGAACTGTCAAACATAAGGACAGCTACGACAATATAAAAAGAAACTCGATTACAAGGGAGAAGTCCGATGACCTCTTTTGAACAATAGCTCCATTCTGTTAGCCGAAAACTGCCTACTTCTCTATCTTCATTAACTACCTCGAACAATTTACGGCCGATCGAACCAACGTCAAGAAGACCTGCGACGTTAGATGATGCATCATGAAACGGCGTCAACGGTATGTGACAGGAGGGCAAGTAGGGTCGAAATGACGCTCATATACGTATGTGGCGCTCCGGTTTCGTTAACAGGCAAGCACTAGGGACCTGGCTCCTGTCTTTAAAAGCCACTTTTCACGGCAGGCGTGCATCAGAAGGATCCGGTGACCGTACATTTGTATCGCCCCACAAGTGCTATTCATCAAGCGAAACATGCAGCGTCGTTGCCTCGCCGTTGTAGTGTTCACCGCGCTGCAGATGTCGCTAACCCTGGCCCAGGAAGATAGCAGCGTACCGGACAGCTTTGCGGTGAGATTTTGAGCTCATATTCGAAGAAATCACTGCGCTACATGTCTTGTTCAACCCGTGGGGTCGCTCGTGAACCCACTGAAACCGTTTGTAGTCGGCAAAGCCTCGCTGTGATTCCTATGCTTCGACCAAGGAGGGCAGAAAAGGTTCCGCGGTACACCAGTCAATTTTTTCGTAATCGAACCACTTCCCGATAACATTTAGAACGAACTTATAGCAGTAATAAGAAAAGAATGAGCCAGCATGCCAGAAAAATAATTGACCCATCTTTATTTCATAGGTTTATTTTTTTACCAAGATTACAGCTTAAAGATTACGATCCGCTTTATGAGCGAATGCATGCCGCTGGGCAGGCCAGCGGAAAAATGTCGATCATCTCTTATTATTTCCCGCGCGCCCATTCCTGAGGGCACGACAACTTCTGCATTCATGCTCCATCGAGACGCAGCCATCATGGCAGGTTCGAACCTTGCCCATTGCTTAGCCACAAAAACGATGTCTACTTTAGACAACGCTAGAGGCATAAATGTTTCTCATCACTGTACAGTGAGAGTAATTTCATTGCCGGAGGACTTTATAGGCCTGCGTTTCTTCCTAGGGTCACTGAAATGCTACGAAAGCCGTGGGTAGCTTTCTTTTACAGAAGATGACGTTTGGTCAATATAGAGACATTTTAGACGATAGGACAACATTTTGACGTCCGCGAAATTAAATTTCAATGCCTCCCCCTCTACAGAAACTGCACCTGGTTCAATACAATGTAGCTAAACGACGGCCACTTTGATTCTGTACAGTTCTCGGCTGCAATATTCCTAGTTGTCACTCGTGGTCCTAGCAAAAAAAAAAATAGAGAGAAAAATACGGATCTTCCTATATGCGGCAGCTACGTCTCGAAAATGCCCTCAGCAGCACTGCACTTGACTTGAACGTCCAGTAGCAGCGGAATTGCCAAAACATCAGAGGAGCAAGCACTGTTTGATCACCTGTGGAGATGTAAGCATGGCTATATACGTGTCCAGGTGCTCCAAATGAACACAGAAAAAGAAAAGAAACTGCCGGGTGACCATACGATGGGATGGGACAAATCTACGTTTGCTGTATTAGCTTTACATTGCATTGCGCAGATCTACATCCAATCACGTGTTTGAATCGAGGGTGGTGGCGTATGTGAAACCGCCGGTTTAGGGAAATGCCGGTCTTCATCTTTACGCCAGCAAACCAAGTACATACACATAAAACTCAGGTGTACTGTTTCCTTAATATGGTTTAAGAGGGCCTTTGTTGCACGTAACCCCATAGCTGCGTTGCACCAAGGCCTGATGCTTATCTTTGCTTGCCAGGATTAGGGTAGAATCCGTCCAGAGGCTTAATTGGCCTAATTCAGTTCAGTAATATTCTGCGTGGCGTAAGAGGATTGCTGCTGCAGATTAAATGTTCATAGTTTCTTCTTGCGCCACATGATGACCGCTATCGAATAAAAGAATATAAGGCATTACTGGCGAAGCCAGTTTTGAAGCTTCGACGAATAACGATTAGTCAAAGCAAGGTTGGCCACAGAACCTTTCCCAAGCATCTGACCGCTGAAAAACCGAGTTCTGAGCATAGGAAAAGCTTCTATCCACTGAAAAACTTGCATTCCCGGCGGCGCTGAGGATGGTCTCGAGGACGTGCCGCATGCGCAATAGATGCTATACTACAAGGAGGCTGATTTTCTACTGCAAGAAACTTGTTTATATTGTACCATGGCGATTAGCGTTCATGCAAGTGCGGTGACGCCAATTCACATTACACACGACTACATATCACATGTGAACGGAAGTAATCACTCGTTATTCCATCAAAAATATGTTTTTTCAGCAACCATAATAGTATGTTCTTATCAAGTAACAGACTGCTGTTCACAGCTTGATCAATGCTTTTGTTATTCCTCCGCAGCTTTTCGAAACTTTTCCAGAAGTCGTCGCCATTTCTGACAGTGACAATGATACCATTTTTGAATGCATGACAGCAGCGAGAGTACGCTTTACCAAGGAGCCCAAGACAGCCGAATTCGTTTGGCTGCTCAATGCTCACGATATCAACACACCGTGAGTTCGCTCATCCATGTCTTGAGAAACTGCCGTCGGTTTCAATTTGAGTCACTCCTTACTGCTATAGAGGCATTTTGTACTAGGTTTGCGCGAAAGACGTATGAACCGATAAGGGAGTCACACCAGCATTGAACGTGTAAGTGGATGATATAAGTTCTTTTGCATTCAGGTTCTTTTTTTCCAATAATCTAGCTTCAATGTACCTCATTTGTCAGTTCGCTCTTCTTGAGCTAAGAAGGCCTAAGATCTTCGTGCTTGTACAGTGCAGCATGTTAATTTTGGTGGAAGTGCCCGGCTATGCTCCGGCTTATGAGCGAAGAAAATGATTGCTTCCAGGATATTTAAATCTATCACACACGAACTTTTCTAGGCTGCAAGGTGCTATAAAACTTGAAGGTCTCTGAGAACGCAATTTTTTTTTGCTCTCATTACCCGACTTGAACTACAAAGTTTCGCGCCGGGGATAAATTAAATACCGTTGCAGCTTTTGATATCTCTATTAATTGGGTGACTAGACGAGTACATGCGCATCTGAACTGAAAAATATAAATCTAAGAGACTCTGCGTATTTTTATGCGAAATACTTCAGACTTAATCCTTAAACTGAAACTATATGGCATGTTTTTGACTCTTTTTTTCTGCACAAATCTTGAAATGAGCGTGTAGTTTAGAGTCGACATCTATGGCGAATTACCTATATACCTAGGCTCAAAAGAATCCTGCTCGTATTAACTTCGTTTCTTCGTTTTTCATTGTGCTGACCACGAGCAAAAATATTTATTTGCAATTGCACAACGTACCTAAATCAGCTTTTACGGCTGCCGGCATACAATATATTTTGCAAAGCACTCGAGGAGAAGAGGAAAGAGAAGCTATTCCGAAGAAAGCTGCTTACTACGCTGTTTGCTTCCTAAATGCTCTAGACAGCTGACGAAGTAAGAGCTCAAGCTGCTGGCGAGTCCTAAATTGAGCGAAATTAGAGGACAAAACATGCTACTTTCCACAGCGTGCTCATGTTTATGCCTAAGTCGCGATGGCCCTTCATAGGATTTTGTCATGACGTCAAAGAAAACACTTATAAATATATTTTATCGCCATAGCCTTGAGGGTCCCGTTCGGCATAAAGCGAGGCCTCGTAGCTGATGTTGGTGTGTCGAGATAACTGCCGATTGTAGAAGGGGTCATGGCGTGAGAACCACATGACTTTCCGCGAGGAATTCAAATACCTTACAGCGACTGAAAAAATAAAAAAGAAAACATCATCTTAAGTCCCGGGGCGGGCGTGTAATCCCTGGACAGATAACTAAGGAACGTCCGTTAGACTTGGTTAAACGGAGGCTCGGGGGGGGGGGGGGGGGGGGGGGGTTGTTGAGTCTCCTCTATGTACACATCCCTGAGGAAGCCGGCGCCAATCAAAAAAAATAAGAAACCATTCCTGAGTCTGCGAGGTGATACGCAAAAAAGGCGCGAGACCCCTGAAGGGACCCGTTAACGGTATTGCTTCATAGACTAAAGGCGGAGCTTAGCTGTCCTTCCAAATTTCCTATGAGGTGCGGATGACTTATCTTGGCCAAATCCAGGTGAAGATATCAGATCACTGAAACCCGACACAATGCATCTTTCCTTCGTCTTTCAGCATAAATGCTTCCTCGGTATAATGCGTTAATCTATTCTGGTTCTGCTCATAAGCTTCCCCTATCGATGGCTGAGGCACCAATACGCCTTGAGTATCGCCTCGTTGAGCCAGCTGGCACGACGGCTGATGCGACCGATGAGAAAGGAATGAAACGTAATTTTTGTGCGACAATTGTTTTTTAAATGGGCGGTAATCATAATACTTTTTAAAGCTCATGCAAGAATATTTCACGTTGGTTGCAGGAACACGGTCACTTTCTACATCGAAGAGGGGAGTAGCCCTGACACATTCTTGTACAGGGTAGGCTCAGGTAACCATCTGCCATATTTCTTGCAATCGCAAACTGCAGTGGCGTTCATTGGAATGAAACCTCAAAATGGATATTATGTTTTCAAGAGTTTTTAATGTATAAACATCGTGGAGAACGCAATGTGACAGAATTTAAAACTTATAAAATCTTGAAACTATGCGAGACAAAATATTACGATTCTTTGGAATGAGAAAGAATATACCAACGGGCTACTTTTAAATGTGTCTGCGACTTAATCTCATCACAGCTCCTAGAAAACATGAATATGACCCAAAATATCATTGCTTAGTCATACTTTAGACTGACAAAAACTATGGTTGGAGAAGCAAGTAGAAGAATGAAAAATAAATTCGATAAATTGAACCAAAAATAAAGCGAACAACTATCACTGAAATTCGCATCATCTTTCATGGTCTCCCTGCTTTGCTTTGCAGCCGACGCAGCACCTGAGGTTGGAAAGTTCCTTTACACGGACTACAAACTCTGCGGAATCAGCGACCTGACTTACCAAGGACGCCGTGAGTAAATTTTTAAAAGAACAGCATAAAATCGCAGTACACAAATATTTAATTCTGGCCACATTGCTTCGCAACGAAGCGTACCTTCATCACCTCCAAAGGCTAGTCAGTGTTCCGTTTGCGGGAGTATGGCTTACCGCAACTAATGAAGCAATTTCTCCTTAAATGCCGAACTCCCAGTGGTTGCTAATTCGAGAACTTTCACCGAATGCATTGATGTATGGCGCACAGCTTTAAAGCCACTCGTTTCCAACACCAGCTGGCCAGAGAGATCGCCCAAATACTGTGCCAGTTAAGCAGTAAAGCCAGGAGGGTGAGCGCTAGACAGCATCAAAAAAGCTTTCCCTAATGTTACTACTTATTCGTGTCCTGTGGTAGAAAAAAAAATACACGCCTAAAGCATGGAAAAAGGAGATATGCTCAGCCTTAAGGGCATGACGCGATAGTGTAGTGGGTTAATTCCCATATATGCAGTATGTATTCTTCACTTTACATTCATAGATCCGTTCTGTTAGCAGACGAGTGCTGAACAGTTTTTACTTGGTTTTTATTCTTCAATTTTTTTTTCGTCTTTCGCAAAACACAACACGCATCAGAAATCAGTGGTATGTGATGTTCAACGTCCAGAACCGACACGGAGAAGGAAGAAGAGCGGAGGGGTGGGGCCTAGGGGTGACACCGTAGCAGGAGAGGCGAAAATTAATTTAGACCAGGCGCATTCCAAGGCCCTCAGCCACTGCGGCGGATGCTTCAACCAAGGCGTATAGCATGTGGTCTTGCCTTGGCAGGAAGAGGGATCTGTTACTTTAAGCTTCAACGAAAAATAAAGAAAGCTAAAAACGCCCCTCCATCCCGCATGCAATGTTTTGCACCTAATACGAACCAGGGTTTGAAAAACCAACTTGAAAAATAAGGACATAAAGTTACACCATTGTCGGCAAAAAGTCTTGAAAAAGAGCGAGTATTTTTTGTGTCATGCTTTTGAAATGGATTAGTTGACATAGTTAATAATTCTTTGCAATAAACTTAAAACAAATGTATTATTAAGCAGATAGATCTTGTCAGTAGTCTCCTTACCCATGTAATGTCAAAAGACTGTGAAATGCCCAACAGTACCTGAGTTTCAGCTATTTGAGCGCGCTGTTTTTGACTAGGAAGACGCGAGATAAGGCACTCCACAACAATCGCTCGTGCGGCACCGCTTCTGGGAATGAGATGCTGAAAATACGCATCTTTCCTCGATAATTTAGCACAAGCAAATCGGGCGACTGAAGTTTTTGTCTCAATCAAGAAGCTTAGAAGGTCATTTTTGAGCGCATAATGGCCTAAATTCGGATAAAACAAAAATGTCCTTCACTGGACACCACGGCCACTAAAAACAAAATCTGAATGCCATTTTTTCGCCTGCAGACTTGTTTTTAACCTTTATGTCAGCTCCAGAGTGCTCAAAACACGGATGGCAATAGGTTCGCTCATTGTCTTAGCTTTACCGTTGCGTAAATGTTTGGGTTAGGCTACAAAAATTGCTGATATGTGGTTTGAATCAAGTATCTTTCTGAACTGTTCAAGAATCAGTATTGGGAAGTAATTTGCAGTATTTACGCCACATTTTGTTTAAGTATGTAGGAAATTGCAATAATTAGCCTGGCTATAAGAGCAAATAAGGAAGGCGTTCGACTCAATTCAGCGTAATATTCTGTACCGAAAACTCCCGTTCTAAGGCATTCGAGGAGTAGCGCTCAGTTTGATTCGAACGTATTTATCTGGAAGATTGCACTACACACACCTTAATGGGTTTCGTTCTGAGTTAAAAGAGATAAAATATGGTGTTCCTCAGGGCTCTATACTGGGACCCTTGCTGTTTATTATCTACATTAATGACTTCACACGCATTCCACGTACCCCTCACACAATTATCTACGCTGATGACACTACCTTGTTTTTCTATGGAAATAATTTGGGCCATATTGCATGCCTAACTAACGCATGGTTAAATGAATTGTACACTTGGCTGAGTGTAAATCAACTGCAATTAAATGTTAGTAAAACTAAATATGTCATATTCAAACCAAGAAATAAACCTGATGACGAAAACATCACGGTTAAATACAATGACTCAGTAATAGACACGGTCTCTTGTTTTAAATTCTTAGGCGTTTACTTTGAACAGCACTTGAGCTGCACTCCTCATGTAGACAAGATACATGCTAGCGCCTGCAGATCTGTTGGCATGCTGTACAAAATTAGGTACCTGCTTCCTGCCTGGCTAAAGCGCCGGTTATACTTCGCCCTTGTTCAATCACATTTCAATTACTGCTTACTAATCTGGGGATCTACTATCAAGTCTAACCTTGACAAATTGATCCTTCTTCAAAAACTGGCTATGCGATGCATCGAAAACCTTGAGTGGCTGGAACACACGGCCCCGGTGTTCCTAAAACATAACGCCCTAAAAATAAATCAGTTATATGAGCTGAAACTTGCTACCCATATCAGGAACGAAATCATGACAAATCCTTCAGTGTTAACTAACTTGCGCCAGCCCAGTACAACTCGGTATAACATCCGAAAGATTTTCTTTAGATTACCCGCCATAAGAACGAGATATGGTACACAAACAATGTCGTATTTAATCCCTAATTTTATGAATACACACCCACCTTTTCTTGACATATCACAGCAATGTAGAGCACTCAAAACCTTCAAAAATGCCTTCAGAACCTACATACTGTCCAACTCAAAGCTTTAAGCATACATGTTTGGATAACCAACTAAACTTTTTATTGGATGTTATTCATTTGATGTTTTTACATTAGCACTTGTATAATGCTGTAATCCTTTGTACTTTTCTATGCACCGTAAGGGTGACAGGGCCCTCGTCAGGCAGAGAGCATCTGCCTTTTGCTCTGTCATCCCAGCCCGCCGTGTCTGAAAGAATGTTACAAATAAATAAATGCGCGAATCTCGATCTATGCGTTTTGTTAGCAGAACGTTCAGATATATGATCGCATCTCGGTTGACAGCCATCGAACCGTTTTTAAACGCCGCTACTTTTTCCTTCCACAGAGTGTATCCTCTGGGCCCCTAAAGGCAAAGAAGATTCTCTTCCAGAAGAGTGCTTCAAGCAGTTCTCCAAGTACTGCGGAGTCGAAACTCCGTCCTACGGCAAGGACGTCTGCCAGAATAAAGGCGCCCACTAGTGGTGTACGATTTCTCGGCATCTTGTGAGACAACAGAATCCCCAGGCCAATTGTTTCGTCCACATATTAGGTTTCACGTAAAGCTGGCCAGCCAACCTTACGCTATTCAGCTCAGAATATTTCACCACTTTTATGGTGAAGTGTGCGCACAGTGTCTGCTTCAATGCGCCATGCAGTCACAGTGCCTGTTGAGTTGGTTCTGCTTCAAAGCGCAAAACAAAGAACTAAAAACACCCCACATGCCAAACATTCTAGGATAAAAATTTTAAAATTGAAAAACTGTAAGATACTGTCATGCCAGTATTGAAGGTAATGGTCCATTCTCGTGATATGTAGTAAAATCATTCTTTTAGCGTGTTTCCATCGATCGTATCGAATGGCTAAGACTGCTAAAGAAAATTAATGGGGAACGCTCTTGACGATAGCAAAAACGTTAACAGAACTATGCTGCACAGCATAGGGTAATCTGTGGACATACTGATTGTTACACTGAAGTCTTACATATGAAAAAAATTCGGTCATCAGCGGTTTAACAAGGTACCCATGTGGGCTAGTTGGTGTACATCAGACATAACTTCACCAGCGAAAGAACGAGACACGAGGAGAAGAAGAACACAGGACAACGCTGGACTAACAACTGAAGTTTACTCGAGAAACGGCCAACCTAGGCCACCAGAAGTCGCATGCGTATCAGACACACCAAACAAAACAAACAGATACATAAGTGGCAGATCACCGAGGAGTGGACACACGCTCCAACACAGGCAAACAACAAAATACAGATAATATGTCTATCAATCTTGCACGCGCACACTTCTGCTTAGGAAATTAACTTCCTTGCTAGTGAGATGCAAGGACGGTGCACTGATGCATGTGTCACTGCCTTGCAGCCTAATATGAAAGGCCGCAAGGATTTCCCTCTCGTCCCTGTTTTTCCTTTTCCGATAACAGAAATGTTGTTAAAACCTGGAACACATTTTTTACAACTCCTGCAGTGACGTGGGAGAGTATTTTGATCTGACGAATTTTTCAGAGAATTATTATGTTCGCGTGCCCGGTCATTTACACATCTGCCAGTTTGGCCCGTGTACACTCTACCACATGACAGGGGTATCTTGTAAACGACACGAGTCGAACAAGCAACGAACTTGTTAGCATGCTTAACAGTGCAGCTCTTGGGCTTCTTCCCCTCACTGGCCTTCGCAATTCGTGCACATAAACCAGACATCTTACAAGGTGCCGAGAACACTACCGTCACGCCGTGCCGTTGTGCCACTTTCTTCACGTTATGCGACACACCGTGAAGATAGGGGACCACTTCAACTTTCCTCCCATTCAGTCTAGCACTTCCGGAGCCCCGTGCGTTCTGGTTTTTAATCTTCTGCAGAATCGACTTACCAACTGTAGTCAGCACATCATCCGGATAACCCGCATCGCTAAGGCGACGGACTTGCTGATGAAAGCTCTCATTCACTGCATGTGGGCAGCTCTTCTGCAGGGAATTCCCTAGGCAAAGGTTAGCTATGGCTCTTTTGCTCACCCAGAACTCAGAAAGCGCTTTTGTCTTATGTTTCATCGCACTCCAAGCTGATTAAAAGAGCAACGAACCTGTTATAATTGTGACTCGAATTCATTTCGGGTTCTATCGATTTCTGATCGAAATCTCATTCTGTGCGTATTCGTAATGTCTGCCTATATTAATTTCTGCTGAACCATCGTTAGTCTCGCATCTCTGTCCTACAAGTAGAGAGGGCATATCCTTCTTTGCCACCCGTGGCAGGTAGCAGAGAGCGAAAACGATTCGACGCCGAAAAGCTTTGGCCCTCATGTCACTCCTAACACTATAGCCTTAAAGAGCGACTGAGGCTAAACAGCAAGTATTGCATATTGGAATCTGATCTAAACTGATCAGATATTCTGCGGTCAACTCATGTGAAGCGACTCAGCCACCGTTTGTCAAAGTTCGCGTACTCTTTCCACTTACTCTTAACCTGAGCCTTGCAAGCCAGCTTTTCGGCTCTTTGATTAGTCTCTGCAGCCGTAGTTTTTGTTTTTCTTATGAGGAAATGAAGTATTTATAAATCACCAGTTTAAAACAAGGCGATAGGAAAAATGACTAATGGGGTAGTCAGTTCAGTAACGACACGCTCAAGTACTGAAAAAAGCCACTCCTACCATACTTTTATTTTTGCGCGGACCATGCGCTCAACTTAACAATAATTTCGTGAAGTCTTCGCAAAGCGATAGAGCGGCAGAATTAATTTACTTCTCTTTGCAATAAATGGGAATGAAAAACTACACTATTATTTTTGTTTGACGTCAGCTCCGGTAGGAACACGTAATTCCCGGGACATAATTTTTCCGCAATGTGCGTTGCCTCATTTCTTTCTTGTTACACGGCAAGTGAACCTACAGTAGAGCACTGCACGGGCCTCAATCTGGGGCCCGAGCCCGGCTCGGGCCCGAGACCTGAAGCCCGAGCCCGGCCCAGGCCCGCGGCTTCAAGCCCGGGCCCGGCCCAGGCCCGCTAAATTATCGCTCTAGCGAGCCCAGCCCGGCCCGTGAATCCCGGAGTGAAGCCCAGCCCGGGCCCGGCCCGGCCCGTTTCACAGTAACGCTTGAGGTACACTGCTCTCTCTGAGCAAGTAGACTGCTAGTAGACCGATAAGGAACTGGCCGACAAAGGTTCTGAAACCACAGTTTGGCTTGCAGAAAATTGGTTCTTTTTAACCCAGAAGGAAGTGATTAAGCGTAATGCTCGCCAGGTCCTCTTTTGGACAGTGATCTCGTGTAGGTACGCAAAGGTAAACTCGGAAGTTCCGAAAGCGAAAGAAAAAGGGCTGCATACGCGCGTGATAGACTACTTTGCATTCCCCCATGATTTTAATCAGTTATACAGGGTCTGTTCTGAAAGTAGTAGGACTGTTTTTTTCCTGGGCGAACGGGCGGACGAGAGGTGGTCTGCGCGTGCTGGATCGTTGAAGGGGGATATTGGGAATGCTGGGTGGAAGGAGGTGGATTGTACTGCGAACCCCTGTCGAAACGCCTCGTCACGCAGAATCGTCGAGCATTTACTGGATCAGCGATATGCGATCAAATTTTGAGTAAATCTTGGTAAAACGAGCAAAGAGACTAACAACATGATTAAGGAGGCCTACGGTGACGCTTCCATGGGTACATCAGGTGTTTTTTGAGTGGCACAAGCTTTTCCGAGAAAGTAAGGAAAGAGTGGAGAAACACGACCACTCCAGACGCCCTTCGACCAGCAAGAGCAACGAAAATGTGTAGCGAGTGAAACATTTACTTAACAGTGATCGTAAATTGAGTATCAGAATGATTGCTGATGACTTGAGCATTCCTCAAACCCAAGTTTTTGAGATCGTGACAGAAAACTTATCCATGAGGAAAGCGTGCGCGAAGTTGGTGCCGGGAGTGTTGTCAGAGAAGGAAAAGGCCAACCGGTAGGCTCTTCTTCATCATGTGAATGAGGACCCAGATTTTTTGCCCAGCACAAGGCGGCAACGCTGCCTCAGCCCTCCTAGAGCCTCGACTTGGCCCCGCCAGACTTTTTTCTATTCCCGAGAATAAAATCGACGCTCGAGGGGGAACATCACGGATCGGTAGAGGTGGTTCAACAGGCCGTGACGAGGGAGCTAAGCAGCATTCCGGTCCAGGCGATCGTGGAGGCGTACGAAAACTGTAAAACTCATTGGCAGCAGCGTGTAGGTGCGGAACGGTGCTACCTTGAAAAATTGTAATCGTTTGTACTATTCTCTTGAATAAATTTTGTTTAAAAAAATGAGTCCTACTACTTTCAGAACAGGCCATGTATTTTGCCGCCCGGAAGAATAAACATTAAAGCTGCCTAGCAAGCAGTGGGATGACGCGATCTCACACATTGAAATCATAGCCGAACTGGTCGCCTTTCAGCAGAAACGAAAAGCTAAAAGACCTGGGTATTTCATGGTGTGTGTTTTGAAGACTATAAGCGTCCTAAACTTTGAGATGACGAATGGTCAATGGCCAATTAAGACCGGTTGAATTTTACTCTTACTGGTGGAGCAGAAGATAACGTGCGAACGACGTGATAACTTACAGGGCAAAACCCTTGTCATGACAACCAGGCTGAAGAAGCGAGGAGAGATAGATTTGCTTATTCGATGAGATTTACAAACTCTCGCGAGCTTTTGTGGCTATTTCATTTACGAGACGTTCCGGCCAGCTCATCAAAAAGAAAACCAAACGCGCTTTATTTTGTGAATTTTCTCACATGAGAAAAATATAGCTATATAGTTAAAGCTATGTTTTTTGTGGCTTAAGGGCCCAAGGGGAGTCAGGCTGTGAGAGATACCGAAGCAAAGGGCTCCGGATCATTTCGACCACCTTGGTTTCCTCAACGAGCAATGATACTACAAAGTACATGGATGTCATGCTTGCCGCCTAAACAGAAATGCGGCCGCTGAGGATAGGAGCAAACCCTGGTTCCCCGGCTCAGTAATCAAGCGCCTTGACCACTAAGCCACCACGGCGTGGAAATAAGGAACTAAATAAGTCAACGAATAAAGTTTAGTTTTTTTCTCAGCGCGTACTATAACCCATAGCTCATCCGTGTCGCTGCTCCAATGTCGCAGTTGTGTACTTCACTCTGCGAATGTATAGAGACACCAGCCGTTTCTGTACGGACCCAAGCCCCACTCGCGTCCGCAGCTTTAAGCCCGAGCCCGGCCCAGGCCCGCAACTTCAGGCCCGGGCCCGGTCCAGGCCCGGCAAAACAAATCATGTCCCGGCCCGGCCCGCGGGCCGGGCCGGGCCCGGGCTTCCGGGTCGGCCCGAGCCCGTGCAGTGCACTAACCTACAGATCTCGTGTAAGAAGGTTACTGATGCCGGTGTCTGTCCCGTGATGCATCAGTTCCTGGGAAACGGCAGGTGGAGCCCACCTAACGGAGCCCAGGAAAGAACAACAAGCCCTCCTGCATCCTCACTTGGCAGTGCTGTTAGACGCGATGAACTTTTCGCCCTTCATTTTCAAATGACTGTTGTGAGGTCTTCCGACTAACGTGAACTGACTCAGCTGCATGACGCCACACCCATTTAGGCACGCAAGTCTTGTTTTTCTCATTTACGCAGCACATAATTCTTCAGAACTGCTAACGCTGTTAGAAAAACAGGTTCCAGATTAATTCCCGAGTTGAACCCTGTAATAGTGTTTATCAAAGTTAAACGGAAAAGCCAGATGTGCTCAAATTAGTGGAGTCGGTCATCACGAGATTCCTGCGGTTGCAGCTGCAGCTGTTTTTGAGCGAGTCGACGTAATGAGTATGTCAGAATAGCGTCCTCCAAACTCACGCTGTGCAAAAGTTTTATGCTGTAAGTACAAGCTGCGGTCCAGAGCTGACGTAATGGAGATGGCACCTTGACATTTGCGTTTACTCTTTAACTTTGGACGTTCACTGCATTTCAAGTTAGTTTGAGACAAACGACATGACTGTTTTGCAACAGTCGCTTCCAAGTGAACAGAGGAGCAGTTCTGCTACGCGAAGAGAAATGGTTGTAATGACACGATCCGGGTCTAACATGCTGAAGTTACCCGTGGCCTGTAGGGACGTCATTGTGAAGGGTTACAGAGCAATTTCGCCGACCGAGGTTTTTTTTTTCACATTCACAGACATCCTACAGCACAAGGACGTCATTGCAGTTCTAATTCTCGCAAAGAGAAATGACGGCATGGTAGCCCAGTTAACAAACACAACATGATTCCGACTACGACAAAAAATTTTGCTCGGTAGTGTTGACAACTTTTTGGCATGCTGTATGTGTTGGCTGTCCTGCTCTCAGTCTTGTTGCCTGTCGCGGAATCTGTTGTCTTTCTTGTTGCTTGTCATGCGTCCTGTAGTCTGTCTTGTTGCCTGTGTTCTTACCTGTCATCTGTCTTCTATCGTGCTCAGCTTACCGCGCTATATCAAGCAATCTGTAACCGTTACTCGCTCCCATCCATCGGTTGAACCCTTAGTATAGAGTATTTTTGACAGATTGGTCGCTCCTTATGTGCGTGGGCCTTTGCATACCTAAGCACGCCTGTAGGGAGGCATGTTTGTGCAGTAAAACATCGTTCATGCAACTTCCGTCAATTCGAAAACCAGTGTCACCCCGTACAGTCCTGTGAAATATATTTTCCGCTCTATGACGCGATGGTCTTCTTAATTTCGATTAATGTAGCCACACATCGGTTATTTAGGGCAAAACACGGAGCACATATGTGCACAACACTCCAGATGTTGGATGATTAGGGTGGTGAGTGAGGGACTCAGAAGTCGGACATCTATGTTATGAGGGGTGCGGGTGTACAGCAGAGATGTAAAGAAGCTGTACTCATCTCTATGATGATCAGTCGAGAAGGTACGGCGGGGGCTTTTTGGGTTCGTGCTGCATTTAGGCAGCTTATCTCCAGTATTTGTTACGTGCTAATCGCGAACCGTGCTTTAGCGTTCTTCGTGTTATGGTTGAGGCTGTGGTCATTTTTCATTATTTCGGCCGTTTGTGCAGGGTGTGTTTTTATGCGAAGCATACTACTTTAGCTACCACTTCGGCCCTTCACCGTGGTTATGCGCCTCTAAATCACGTGATACATGACGTCACACCACGTGACACGATGACGTCAGGACAGTAGAGAAACGGGGGCCCACCTCGCGCCGTCGCTGTGGTTGTGCGCCTCCAAATCACGTGATACATGACGTCACACCACGTGACACGATGACGTCACGACAGTGGAGAAACGGGGGCCCAGCTCGCGCCGTCGCTGTGGTTGTGCGCCTCCAAATTACGCGACACGATGATGCTTCGCATTCTCCAGGCTTAACCAAGTTAAGCCTCAGCCATTTTTTTTTGACCGTGGCATGTGTGCGCGCGTCTGTACGTGCTTGCGAATCTGTGTTTGGTTTGGTTTGTGGGGGTTTCACGTCCCAAAACTGAGGCAATGAGGGACGCCGTAGTGAAGGACTCCGGAAATTTCGACCACCTGGGGTTCTTTAAACTGCACTGGCATCGCGCAGTACACGGGACTCTGTAATTTCACCTTCATCGAAATTCGACGGCCGCGGTCGTGATTGAACCCGCGTCTTTTGGGTCAGCAGCCGAGTGTCATAGCCTCTGAGCCACCGCGGATGTCGGCGAGTGTGGGTGTTACGGTATATGCGTGCTTACTTGCTTGTGTGTGTGTGTGTGTGTGTGTGTGTGTGTGTATGTGTGTGTGTGTGTGTGTTTGTGTGTGTGTGTGTGTGTGTGTGTGTGTGTGTGTGTGTGTGTGTGTGTGTGTGTGTGTGTGTGTGTGTGTGTGTGTGTGTGTGTGTGTGTGTGTGTGTGTGTGTTGCACCATTTGGAGGAACTGCAAATGTTACTGCCGCAACTCATCTGTCACTGGTGTAGCTGCCCACCGTGTGGTGCAATGGCTAGCGCCTTCGGCTACTGAGCTGAACTGCGGCGGCTGCGTTTCGATGGAGGCGAAAGGCTAAAGGCGCTCGTATCCTGTGCGATGTCCGTGCACAATAAAAATTTCGTGGGGTTAGAAATTAGTCCGGTGCCCTCGTCCATGGCACCCTTTTCTCTCATTTTTATCTCTCTCCCAAAACATTCCTCTCCCTCACGGTGCAGTTGAGGTGTCCGCCATAAAGTGAGGCAGTTACTGTGCCTTTATGTTTACCAGTGCAAATATGGCACTGGTCAACATGATGTCCCACATGCGCATCCGCTAGTAGAGCGCGTCGCGACTAAAAGTTTTGTCTGTTCGCAATTAACGGCCCAATGTTATATGAAATAATGAGAATAAGTCACCAGAGGCTTCACTTTTGGAATAGAGTATCATTTTTGTGCAGTATAAGACAGTCTAAGAAACAGTTTGTAGTATATAGCCGCCTGATTGAGAAGAAAAGAAGCATTAATGATTTCACGTTGTAGAGCAGTAGATGATGTACTGAGTTTTTGCTGGCTTGTAGCCGATTCTGAAATCGGCTAAGACACACCAACGATCTTGAGGCTTTTTCTGACCTTTAACGGTGGCTGTGTGACCCGGACGGTTCATCTGACGCCTGTTCTGGAGTGCGAAACCGATGTTCCCAAAGGTGTCACTCTTTCATCGATCGATCTGCAAGACCCATCGTCAATGGCAACGACAAGTGTAAATGACGGCTTCCAAGTAGCTTTGGCAGCGACCGCAGCTGCAACGCCAGGATTATCGTCAGAAATACGTTTTTGTTCCTCGTCCACGGGATCAGACGCTATGGAAACGCTTCCGCAGCTCTGCTGTTTGCTTCCTCGTGCTGCCAGGCTCACTATCTGGTTTTGGAAGCTCGGTACTTTACGATTGTTGGTGTTTCTCGGCTGTAAAGCTGTGTAGCTTTCCTTTGTCGCCGTATGGCTGCGCTCAGGTGGACGTCAATGAGTAATTACTCCCTGATTACAAATCTACTCCACCTTGGGGGATTCTCCTAAACTTTTGACTATAACTCTACAGAGGTAGTTAGGTTCCTGTCGCGGATGGAGGACATGAGGCATTATGCCTTTAGCATGGATGTGGAGGATCTGTTTCACTCATTAGCCCATCCTCAGCTGTCGAAGAACGTCAAGGACTGCATTGTCAAGGATAGCGACGAAAAAGGCTTCACTGCCAATTGTGGCATTTCCGTGGAGAGTTTTCTTGAACTTTTTTTCTTTTACTTAAGTTCGACGTTCGTTGGATGGAGTGAAAAAGTTTTCGTCCAACGTTCTGCTGTTTGTATTGGGTCTCGGGTCGCCCCGTGTTGAGTGACATTTTTCTTAGCAAGAAGGACTTGAGACTGGATTAAGATCTTAAGGACTTGGCTGTGAAAGTGTTCAGCTACGTCGATGATTTTCTCGTGTTTCTGAACCAAGGGTCCCCCAGGTGTGTTACCGATGCCATTAAGATTTTTGAAGAAAGCAGCCAGGGCCTGGGTTTCATGTTTGAATTACCAGACTCGGCTTCTATTCAGTTCCTTGATTTAAAATTCATTTGCCATGAGACAGGGACTTGTTGGGAATATAACCCAAGAACAGCTAAGCCACTCCTCAGGTACAACTCAGAGCACTCTAATACCCTTGTCATACTAGCAAATTTAATGTCATTCTAATAGAATGACATTACCACCTAATGTCATCAATCGACTGCTATACGGGAACATGTATTGCCATTAGGTTCGAATGACGTTCGCCATTGAATGAGTTTGGTGAACTCATTCACATTCGATCTCGAACCGAATGCGTACTCTGGACACCAGACACGCAGCAGAAACAATCGACGCGAAAGAATAACGTGCAGACTACAAAACTTAGAAAGTGTATTTATTTAGTTCTGCTAAAAAAATTTAATGTTTCTGTGAATCTGTTCACAATAGAGGCTGTCGTGGATAGCTATTACTCTCGGTCTCAGCAGCAGTCAACAGCAGCGGTCGTGCGTGAAGCAGCGTCTTTCCCGCGACCGTCGGTCATTTGTGTCTTCGTGTTTCTTGCTGGTTGGCGTGTCATCTTCGTTAAGCTCGAAAGTACTTAAAGATGTAGCTGAGAACTTCACCTTTTAGAAGTAATTTTCATGCTCCGCGCGTGTCCGCACGGCGCCATGCCAGCCAATTTGTTTGTTTACATTTATCAGCATGGAGGAAGGATATTTATAAGATTTGTGGTTTACTTTGTACTTGGGTTGGCTTTTGATGGCTAAAGTGGTGCAGAATGGCCGGAAATAATATTTTAAACTTATAAAACTGCACGCAAATGTTCTGACCCACTTTTGAAACACTGCACAACAATTTCAAATATTTTTATGCGCGCTGATGTCTTTCAGTTGTACTATTTTTTTTCACTGATCGTCAATGCCATCATTTTCGAATGACATTTTTTTGCCGCGTAGCACCAAAAGATACCAAGTGTCATTCGATGCATCGAATGCCATTAGGTTGGAATGAAATTAAATTTGCTAGTGCGACAAGGGTACAAGTTGGTCAAGGTGGGAATTGCGACTTCATGTCTCAAGGCTTCATTGCTGAAATCGTGCTCCCATAGGGTTGAGACTAGCTTCCAGGGGCAGGTTCAGAGGCTTAGGGACGCTGGTTTTCCAGACGTGGCTCTGGTTCAACTATCGGAGAGGATACTGACTAGGGGCGATAGTCTCGCAAAAGAAAACGACGGCGAGCTAACAAGAACAGTGGGGATTCCGTACGTACAAGGAATGTCACACCTGTTGAAGAGGGTAGGGGCGGGATACGGGGTGAAAGTAATTTTCAGAGCTCAGAATAAGTTGAGCACTGTCTGCAGTGCAGTAAGGAAGAAGCTCGAGTGCCGGGATGATCAAGCGAGGAATAGATGCACAGCTTCACTCAAAAAACCGTTGGTCGACTGCGACACCAGAGTGGTTTATTCTATACCGCTTTTCGGCGGCAAGACCTACATCGGCCAGGCCGACCGCTGCATAAACGAGCGGCTGTTCGAAACACCGCAGATCAGTGAAAGGGGCAGTTTTGTCGAACCTTGCTGTATACTGTCGGATGTGTAAAGATTGTTTGTCCATTTGGACAGGACAATTATCTTCAGTCATCCTGATCGGACCTGCAGGTAGTTTGTTGAGGCGTTTCTGATAAGGTAGGAGTCAGAAACATGTGTCGCTTCGCCTTCTATCAATCTAGTGGAAAAAGAGATTCGCGTTCTAGGGGAATATGCGGTGACACGTTCATACCAGGCGCATGTCATGTGCTAAGATTGCTGGTTCGTTTTGTTAAGATGTGGCGATTAGCCTCCCGCTGCATGCGTGTAGCGTTTTCAGGGCTATCGCGGTTTTATGATTTGTTTTTTGTTTCGTTCGTTGTGCTTAGTGCTTATATATCTAACCCTTCTATAAATAAAAATTCAGTTGTTAGATAGCGCTCGTGTCGTCTCTCGTTTCTTCCATACGTCCTGTGTTTCGCACTGCTTTAAGATATATCTCAGGAAAATCTACGAACTCTAAAATAGGAGTCATTGATCAAAACTGATTCTTTACGGTGTGATTTAATCTAAAGAAGAATCATCTGAAACGCTTCATTACGCAGTTGTTGAGATAATGGTGAAATATACAGTTAAATCTAAGATTGTAGGTTTAGACTGATGGTTTGGTTTATGGGGTTTAACGTCCCAAAGCGACTAAGGCTATGAGAGACGCCGTAGTGAAGGGCTCCGGAAATTTCGACCACCTGGGGTTCTGTAACGTGCACTGACATCGCACAGTACACGGGCCTCTAGAATTTCTCCTCCAAAGAAAATCCAGCCGCCGCGGCCGGAATCGAACCCGCGTCTTTCGGGTCAGCAGCCGAGCACCATAACCGCTGAGCCACCGCGGCGGCAGGTTTAGACTGAATTCATTGAGTTGGTAGACGAAAAGGTGCATGTCTGCAGAGACAAAAAAAAATCATCAGAACTGCCTCAACTTTAAAGGTACTTAATGATCTATCGAAGATTTCTTGCGTGGTGTTCCTGACAACAGAAAAAAACTTTTGTGTAGAATAAAAGAAAACTGTAAGAGGAATATGATTCACCAGGGTGGAAATTTGGGCAAGTCAGTATTGATCCATAGCGTAAGAGTAGCGCAAAACCAGGACGACGGACACAAGGGGAGAGAACACACACCAACAACACAGGCGCTAACTTCCGACTGACGAAGAAAACCAAACCCAACAAAGTGAACGGAACCTGAGCAAAAGTAGCGCATGCGCTGACCTAAGATAAAAAATAAAAAAAAGGGTGCGAGAAATGCGATAAAAAATGTGAGATCACGGATGTTTTGAACCCAAGAAGGCCAGCTCTCGTTTAGACAAGGAAATGGACGGAGTACTAACGCAGTTATCTTGTAAGGCAGCAATCTGTGCAGCTTCCACAATTTCGCGAGTTAGCTTATCTCTACTCTCAGCAACGACTGAGCATTTGTCCAAAAAAGGCACGCACTTGCAATCTGCAGTGCAAAGCTAGATTGCTGCCGGTATAAGTCTTCATGTTATTATTGTGCTCTCGAAGCCTATCGTTCAGGCACCTATCGGATTGCCCAATATACTGCTTTCCACAGGAGAGCGGAATGTTGTACACAATGCCCTCAGTACATTTAACAAATCTTTTCCTGTGGCGGATGGTACACTGCTGCTTTTGGGAGCTATGTGCGGAGGGCACGGACCTTTTGCATAACACACTGAGCTTTTGTGGAGCTGAAAACACCACACGAACGTTTGCCTTTTTCCCTATTTTCTTGAGATTGTGCGCGAGACAATGGACGTAAGGAATGACAGCCACCTTGCCTCTCGTTTCTTCTGTAGTGTTAGGTTCTTTGCGGAGCTTCTTTTTCAGCAGGTTTTCGGCGACTGAACCCACGAAATCTTTAGGGTACCCTGCTTCGAGGAACCTCGCGAGTTGTTCATGAAAGCTAGATGCGGATTGGTGGGGGCATGACTTTTCAAAGGCGTTTTCCATGCAGAGGTTAATAATGCCTCGTTTCACGAGTTTAGAATGAGCTGATGTGTAAGGTAGAAGCGGTTTGTTGGCGCGAGGTGAATAGCACTAGCAAACGTGGTTGTCCATGAATTTAAGCCGAATATCGAGAAACCTTATCTCTGAGTCAGTAGGCATTTCGCTAGTCAATAGTAGCGGGTGAAAACACCCTTGTACAATGGTCAAAATGTCTGAAGTAACGGCCTCGAGGTTCGAAGGTGTGCAGTTAACAAGGAAGAGAAAATCATCAACAAATCTGAAGATTCTAACCACACAAGAATTAGCAAGTCGGTCTTGGAGGATCCTGTCAAGATGTGCAAGGTATAGATTACTAAGTGCGGGGGCCAGGCAGCACCCAATGCATATTCCCTGCTTTTGAATGAACGGAACGTCTTGAAAATTTATGAAGGTGGAGCGCAGATAAAACAACAGCAATTCTAAAAAACTATCAACAGACAGCCCTGATTCATTTTGAAATGACACCGCACCGTAATGAAGGATCGATTCTTCAACTATGGTAAGTAGGTTATCATGAGGCAAGGAGTAATACAAATCTTTAACGTCAATGGAGAAGCCGAGAAGGCTCTTGTCGGACAACAATTTCACGGCATTAACAACTTGTTCTGAATTTCTTACAAGAAACGGGTCATTGACAGGCAAAATATTAAGTTTTTCTTGGAGAAACAGAGCTATTGACTTCTGCCAAGTGTCTTGTTCAGAAATTATTACCCTAAGGGGAGCATCAACCTTGTGAGTCTTTGCGCTGAAAAACACTTCTAAGAAGAGACGCTTGCTATTTTCAATGCTCTTTGCCACTTTTGCAAGATTGAGCTTGTCACATAGCGCCTGTGTTGTTGGTGTGTGTTCTCTCCCCTTGTGTCCGTCGTCCTGGTTTTGCGCTACTCTTACGTTAGGTAAGAGGAAAGAAGCAATCTTGACTAACAGTAACATTCGCGTCATTTTTTTTTAATTTCGAAGACTTGCCATGTGGCATAAAAAGAGACTGTCGATAAGGTAAATTAATTAATGAAGGCTGTGAGTTCCAAGAACCTCATCAGGCTCCAGCTCATAGCGTTGTCAGTTAGCCACAAGTAAAGGCGTTGGTCCTTTGTAGCCCTAAGCCAAACTTCCAGTGATCATACTGCTCTTGACTCTTGCTTTCCGGGGCACGTCCACAAAAGGGGCGGTGATCGGTTTCAGCGCGCTGCGTGAAGCATTTGGGTTGTGCTGGGCAATGCATCTTCCTGAGAGCCCCATCGGTGCGATACCCTAGGAGTAAAGGCCACAACAGCCCAGTGGACGGGAGATTTAGGGCACGTGTACTGCTCCGTATAGAGGATGACAAGATGTGAAGAGCAGAGCGGAGATGAAGAAGGAGGCTAGTGTGGGAAATAATCGTATTTGGGGCTTGCTGTGCAACGACGTCTGCTTGTTTCTGCGGGCCGACTTTTTGCATCGGATGCCATGAGCGGCGGCATAGTTGAAGTGAAATCAAGAAACGACTAGTAATCTAGCACAGATTGCAGTGTGGGATGTCGTTTCTGCTGAAGGAAGAATCCCAACATGAAAACGTGACAACGGTTCATTCGATTAGTGGTGGCAGCGGACGAGCATACCAACGCTACGCTCGTCTCGGTAGCGGAAGGAAAAAGCCGCCCTTCCCAGCTGGCCAGCCTGTTTTTGTAGCCACTGTCGGGACGCATGCCTCGGGTGACGCAGCAGTGGCGCTGTGCTTTATCGGTAATTCAGTCCAGCGTGCAGCCGTGTTACGCTGGGCCGGATGATAACAAGGTGGAGGCTGCGCGGAAATATGCGTAGAGTGTGTCGCCACAGCAGGATCACCAGACTGCGCGAACAAACACTAGTGAACTAAACGCACGAAGTCTTAAGAATACAGCGGTAAGCCCTAGAGCTTTTTTGGTGCGCTAGGACCGGCTATTGTCACTATTTTTGAAGGGTGGCTACACTCAAATATATTGCTGTCCTGCCGGGTTATTGCGACGAAGAGATTATTGCGGCTGGCGATTTTAATTTCTCGGGGGTAAACTCCCAGATCCTGAGAACATAATAATGTTCTTTTAGACATAGTATTCACATTCAACGTCAATCAGCATGCCCGCACACCCACTCTCGTTCAAAGTCCCTCTAGCGCGATAATTTGTCCAGTTTTCGTCAGTGATTATTTTTTTTCACAATTGCTAATGATAGTGAAATGCGAGTACGAATGAAAGATCATAAATATGTGGTGCGCACACTGCCTTTTAATGTACATTCAGAAGGGACAGAACTGAAAACCATTTGGGAAGGTAAATTATGCAGTGATTATGATATACCTGTTCATCAAAACTGGAACCCCTTTGAACTGCGCATGGCTGAGACATCAATTACTGACCAAATATGAGCATCGCCTGTGATCGATGGATTCGATTTCTTAGTGAGCTTTGGTACGGTTAGAATACAGAGACCAATATTGGCATTGTATTGAGCACTTTATTCCAACCATAAAAAGATTAATTAAAAAACCGAATTTATGGATTACAGGCGATACCATTCATTTGGAACTTAAAATCAAATGATCAACAAAATCGAACACGACACGCACAATTCCTGACTACCCTACTCGCCTTCAGTATCTAAAACAGCAATTAAAAATAAAATGAACACTTATCAAACCTACTGCTGTACCGCGCTGCGTGGGTTTTCTAAAACCTCGCCTCACAAGTTTTGGAGATATATTTATTCCCAACGCTACAGCAGTACGACAAAATTCACTAATGAAATAAAGCAGGTACCAATAACAGAGACTTTAATAAGTGTTCACAACTAATAATGGCTCTACTGGCCCTGCCTCATCGAGCGCATGTAAAGCGACACTGACAGATTGTCTAACAATCAGGGAAGGAGAAGTGCTCATGATTTAGTTAAACATTGATGATAAGAAATGTTACGGACCAGACGAATTACAATTAAATGTCTCAAAGGGCATGCCGAGCTTATCAGTAAATAGCCCTGCCAACTGTATAAAAATTCAATCGACGACAGTCGCCTTCCTGGTCAGTCAAGGCTTGAAAAAGCTATTCCGGTGCATAAGTAAGACAGTATTTTAGGCCTATTATCAGCACACATATTCCGCTCATGTGCAGTTTGCCAATTACTGAAGCACATTACCTTCAAGTCAGTACACATTTTGCTCGAGCAAATAACCCACTTTTCAGAAAGCAACACCGTTTGGCAGTAGTAGTGGCACAGCGTGCTAGTGTTTTCCAGCCGGGATTCTACACGCAAGACTATCAACCGTTCCGAGTGGCGGCGCTGCCACTGGCGACAGGCCGAGGATTTCAGATTGCAGACCATATTATAATTCACTGAAGTAAACGAGTTGCACACGGAGATCAGGATGAAAGGTTTGGGTTAGATTTATTGCTTGAAAACTTTATTGATTTCAAAGGAGTGTAATGAGGATAGGGATTATGATAGATTAGATAGAAGCAGTAGTCGGCATTTTTCAGTCCTGTAGACCACTGAATTCAGCCTCCCCTTTTGCCGGATGGATCAGCCGAAAGCTGTCTCTGCGGGTCTGAATGAGTCACAAAATCCTCCCGCTAATCATGACTAGGGCTGTTGATCTATGGCTGTAGTTGACTAGCCCTACAACCCCCTGTAGAGTTATATCGGCCTGCCTTAGAGAAACCGCTTAGTTCTTTAGTCGATGCCAAGGTTCCGGTGTAATGTAAACTGGTGCAATATCACAGGGACATCCACATCAACTACCATCGCAGATATTGAGCTTCTCGAACAGTTCTCTTCTTCGAGTGCCTTTCAACCAATCAAAGTTTTCTGGTGCGGCCATAGCCGCTGCTAACGAGGAAGTGATCGTAGTGGTCAGTGAGGTGAGTGCGCGTTCTGCCGTCGTCCTGCATTCGCCCATTCAGAAACTGCTCACTCTTTCAAACTGCACTCACCTAGTTTCTGATACAAACTACAGGATTAAACAGCCCATTTTGTTGGCTAATATGTTCACTTCACGAGCCTAACTATGTTCAAAGTTATGAGGCGATTTTGGTTTGCTACTTCGAAGCCGTCATCGATTACTAACACCAGACATTGTTATATTAGACTGGTTATCTCTTCCTTCTGGCTTATTGTTGTTGAGTACTGCCGTCCCAGCTATGAGAGATTGCAGTGTGGACATGGCAATAGTCAAGCACTGACTCAGAGCTACATGAACGCACACATTTAGTAAACGAGATAAAGTACGCTTCAGAAGCATTTATTTGTCACATAAGTAGGCAGTTTATTAGCTGACTGTTTTCCACTCCGGCTAATCGCATGTAGCCATCGGGGATTCCTCCCGTTTTCATGGATCTAGCAGAAAGATACAGAACAGAATTGTTGTCGGGAATTTTTGCACTACAGAGAGTATCTTTTCCTACACGATGATTGTCCTTCAGTCGTGCTAATTCTGAGTCATAACAAAGTTAATGAGCTAGTCGCTTTTACATCAGCATCAAATAGGTGATTGATTTTTAAAAGTCACATAGGTTCTAATCGATTAGTTCGCCTGTGACAATTAGCGAAATCGCATTACTTTTTGTTTAGTGCAGTACGCAATGCGCAGTGAAGCACTGCACTGAAGGAGGAAAGGAATGGCAAAAAAACAACACATAAAAAAGTTGAGCCTTTTTAAGAAGAAGTGCACACCTTTGCACCTGCGATACATGAGGGCGTGTTAAGATGACACGCATGTTTTCATTGCTAAACAAGGGGAGCAAGTGTTGAAGGAACTGTCGGCAAAATGACACTTCCTTCGAAACATAAAAGTGTCCTAGTTGCCATATCACGAAGCAACGGCGGTCATTTCTTGCGCTGGAACACGGTACGCTATGCAAAGGGCACACTGCTGCGTCCTATTTGCTAATATACCTCAGTTACAAAAATGAAGAAAGAAATCAACATACAGAAGGGGCGTCCGAGCTTCCAAGAGTAGTCAATTCCTGGCGCAGCTAAATTCTAAGCGACAGTCCATGCAGTGATCTCGAAGGAAGCGGAGTAAAACCCTTCCTGCTAAAGTAAAATGCCAGCTGACACTGACTGCACGCAATGAGTATTGGAACAGGAAACGAACAGCACAAAACCGAACGGAAAACGCACTACATAAGAAAATGAATGAAAGCAATGCCTAATGTTTGCACCAAAGCTGTGGTTGTTTTGAATCGAACGTAATGAAACAAGAATGCATGCATTATGATTGCGATTAGGAATCATTTTTCGCGTTAGGCTTACTCTTTGCGCAAACAACTTCAAAATTGTCACCTAAACGAAAGCCAATATCTGTGTAAGTTCTGTCAGTTGTGAATTTCGCCGCAGTATCCAGGAAATGCTGGCTGCTTGCTTTTTCAGGCGCTCTCGCAGACTGATAATGAACACGAAACGAAGGAAACAAACAAAAAAACCTTAATGTGGAACTTTTGCGGCAGACTCTACTGAAAGAATCCACATTTCTGCCGCGCACTCATATTAGACCCTTCGTCACATTGGAACGCCTCAGCAAAGGGGCGGAAGCCCATAACGGCCTTGTTACAGGCTCTTGCGGACTGCCCGCGTTGCTGATGGCACATCCCAAGACACATGGTTATGAAGAAAACTTGTGCCTCGGTCATCTTCATGAAAAGCCTGGGCTCTTCCTCAGCTTGCTTATTGGTGGCCTTGAGGTACGCCGTGTACGCCACCTCCACAGCCGGCGTTTCAGGGAAAAGATTAACCGTACCCAGGCAAGTCACACGCTTAGAATACTCGGCAGCAGAGGCTCTAGAAAGCCATGGGTGCGCAACGCTGCCGTATGCGTCAACCTGAACCCCTGTGCTGTCCACAGCTCGCACAATTTCTTTTGCGTATTGGTAACCTAGGCCCCCGTAAAGCATTGCATGAGTCCCGGATCCATAGAACAAAGGCCTCGACAGGGCTGCCATGGAGACGTACACCGCATTCAATACGTGTAACTGAATAATGGCTCGACGAAGCTGGCAGGAGCGCCGAGGAGCTCCGCGCCATCCTTGAGGATCTCGCACGTTGAACTTTGTGATGGCCTCTCTTGTCTGCACCCAGTATTCGCTGAGCGAGGTTGCTCTGTCAGGGAATAAGCGGTAAATTCTGAAGAGTTCGCTGTCCGTCAAGAGCTCATCACGAGGCCAAACCATAGTCTGGATGTCTTCAAGCTTTGCAATAGCTATGCTCTGGCTCCGCCACTCCAACCAATCCGCGTCTCTAATCAGCTGCACTGCTTCTTGCTGAACTGACCTGAGCAACCCTTCGATGGACATGCGTTCAGCGAGTGTCAGGCGTGAGACAGCAAAGAGCGCGTTGATCAACAGCTGGTAGCTAGCTTCCACCACAAACGAGCTGTACCGGAGTCCAGCGCCTTGTTTGCGTCAGGGCCCAGGGTATACGACAGTTGCCGAGACGGGTCGGCTATTGCGCCGTACACGTCCCTGAAGAGCCAGCATATATGCTGCAGCAATTCTCTGTTGTCATACTTGGCGAAAGCCGCGTTGCTAACTTCCAGGAGACGCGCTTCCTTGAAAATGATCAGGTCATTGCGAGAAAAGCTCCGGTTAGATTTTATGTGCTCGTTTAGCAATAGTGTCATATTACTGGCGAAATTGGCGCGGTTAGAGGCATCTGCGAGAGCGAAATGACGCGGAACGTCGGTCCCCGACAGGTTCCTGTCCAGAAACATGCGGAAGATGTTCATTCTGGTCTCGAGATGTCGGGAGATGAGCCTGTCGTTGGTAGGCATGCTGGTCGTTTCGCTCCATCGCTTGCGCTACTCTTCAGTCCCATTGATTGCCTCTAGTTCTGCTTGCCACTCCGCCATCAGCGGGTTACGACTGATGAAGACTCTGAGAACCGGATGGAAAGTGGTCGGAGGCAGTACGGCAACCCGAAACCACAGCGGCGCCTGCCAGTTGTACGCGATGTCCAGAAGAAGACCGAACGCACTTGTTTCTGGCTCACACGGCTCGAGTCATCGCAGTCCCAGCATCTCGATGAAATGTGTCACGGTGTCATTGGTCGATCGATTTTGAGTCATGCAGCCATGGTACATTGCGGCAGCTTCCTACCGGCTCCCAAGAGCTTTTGTCCCTCTTCTGTGAGCTCCTGAAGCTCGTCAAGCCAGCGCAGGTGCATAGACGGAAGCGTCGACGTAGCGGCGTCCACGGCAGATGCGTCTTTTGAATATTTCTTTTGGTGGGGGCAAACGAACGCGCCAAAGTCTTCGCACGGGTCCACGCTTTTGTCGAGAACGGAATGGAAGAGCCTCCTGTGTGCCGTGCAGTCATGCGACGCGCACAGACGTCCGCCTTCTCCTCTTCCCTGCTTTGATTGCAACAGCGCTATAACCATGCACAGAACTATGATCAAAAGGCAGCAGAGAAATCCAGTTGCCTTGGTTTCCATTCGTTGAAAGCTTTGTGCCACACGGTTGGTTATTCGTGTCTCATCCTGGAAATGAAAAAAAAAGCAAAATGATCAGTGCAGATAGCATCCGGAACGGCGGTTGCATCAAGAGAACTTCCACTTGGGATAGATGGTGTTCGGAGCGTTATTGGGGGATAAAAAATCTCAAAATCTGACCCTATTGTAGCAAACGTATTGATGACTCGTTTGATGCCAAAGTAGAAAAATCACAGTCACACCTTTCTTATAGTCAGCGGGCTGCGGGATTGTGCTCAGAAAAATGCTAAAATTGGGCATGACTGAAATGGGCAGCTCTGACGGAGCTGGAGCTCTTCCGTACGCAGCAGAGATGTGCAGTTGGAAAGAAATAATTGCGCCTCTCCCGTAACCGAGAGTAGAGTAAGCATGAAGTGTTTACGGGCCTAAGACAGGCTCCATTGCTCGGCTTAAGCAGCTGTGACGGTGGCGGCATTGAAATGCAGGACGATGCAGAAGCGTACGCGGACACGACGAGACGCAGGCCTGACAAGAATGTATATGCAGCGCGTTCGAATACTACGCGAGCGTGTATACATCTGCCTGCCAGAGGGGGAAAGGGCTTGAAGGCCAAGCGGCCGGTCTTTTACATGCGTGGGTGTGGGACCGCAGCACCATCCTTGGGGAGGGAGCGAAAGATTTCCGCTGAAAGCCCTTCTCGCCCTCTTTCTCTAAGCGGCCTTCTCTCAAAGCCCCTAACAGATCACGTATGACAACGAAGTGTATTGTGGCATATATGTGCTTTTTCCACGCGTTATTAGAAATCGGAAATTATAATTCCGTGCATTATCAAATGCACAGCTCGACTGATATCTTGATAAACATTGAGAAGACACTGGCAGCAGTTATTTTTTGTGACTCGTTTGGAGAGCAACCGGCGCTTGTATGCCGTTCCCGTAGGAGGGCTTAGAGAGTCTCGTTGAACCTCGTTAAGTCTCGTACGGTGCCCGGATGTTCTGGTTTCAGAGCCCGGATGAGTGGCATTCAGAGCCCGGATGAGTGGATTTCAGTGCCCGGATGATGGCTCTCGGTCTCGGCGTGACGTCACCACAATGCCGACAACGGGAGCTAAAAGCACTTCATGCTTAAAAAATAATTGCGGTCGCTTGCGCGCGGGCAGGTCATATTTGGGTCATCAGTGGAGAGGTTCACTAGTTTGTTCTGAAGACGACAATGTGTGCGAACAATCGGAACAACTTTTGTGACTTGTCACAATGTTAAAGACTTTATTTAAAAATGCACGTTACTTCTAGAATTTCCACTGAATGTGAAGAGCACAGACTGGAGCTTTGACCGTTTTGGCTTAGAACGCCATCTAGGGTGCGTGCGGGGATCGGCACTGTCACATTTAATTCAGAGGTAAACAGCTAGGTAAGAGATCGCCTTCGTTCCTGCTTAATGACTGCCTGCTTGTCTTCAGCACCCTATGGTGTCTTGTGCACGAGCTGGATTGTCGAGCGGCTGCACCATAGTACTTGAAGCTTACCTTCAGCAACCGCGACTATAATTTTCCGTCGCACACCGAGAACAACTTCTTTTAAGTGCACCTCTCGAAGATATGGACGAGAGGCCGTAGTGATGGCACCTAATGACGCAGTTTTAGCACGGACAGAACTAAAATTAAGGTGTTAAAAATGTGGATGCTCCTGCTGCCAGGGAAGGGTGCATGAGGAGGGCCACAGGTATTCACAGAAGCCATATAAATGTAGAGAACCAAGGTACTCCTGCATTCGACTGGCAGACAGACGCTGGACCTAGTCCTGCAGGCCAGTAGACATATGTATCCTTCGGGCCGCGGTGTTGGCTCTCCCCAGCGTGGCACCCCAAGCATCGGCCCTCGATGCCTATGCCAATCTTATGAGTAGAACGTTATGTGCACGAAAAATCAAGGCGGAATAGATATCACCGTTCGATTTCAGTGTTGTGCAGATCCACAGTATCTTTGGAATACTTAAGCTCTAATGGATATTTTCACATTACCTGTGGTGCACTATGGGACGGGCGAGAGTATGAGAGCTCAAACTAACATGCGCATCCGATTCCGCAAGCATTATACAATAGTAAAAACACTTCATTGAATGCAGTCTCTGACATAGCAGGTTTAGAATGGGCACCACGTGCGCTGTCTTTCATGATTGCATCGATTTCACTGTGCGGGCAGTACGAGTGCATACTCCTGTTAACAAAGAGCTGATAAAAGCCCTTGTGTTTGCCGCTCTTAACGTATCAGTCTATGTGTTCATAGTTTTTCAGCGCAACAGCATAAGGCCGAAGTACGAACACAGCGCTCAGTTCGTCCTCCTCCTCGTTTCTCTTCTTACCTTCTTTGGCCTTATGCCACTGCGCTGGAAGACTATGAACTTAAATCTACAGTACCAGAGAGCCCAACAGCCAGCTCTACTGATGACCGTCGTTGTTTTTTCGCACTGATGGTAATCGAAATTCAAATGCATCAATCATGCCAAACTAAACTCCTACTGTAGAGTCTGAGAGGATTCATTAATTAATCTGATTTATCGATTGATCGAAAACTCGCTTATTGCTTTTTCGGTGTGTGTAAACACTCTGCTACAAGGAAGGAGGTTATATGAGTTATTGGAGACGGTAGTGAGGAGCTTTGGAAGAGCGCGGATGAAATATAGTTTCCGCTACCTTGAATCTTGTTGCGCTTGAAACCGAGCCGCGAAAAAATTCATATTTAAACTGCTTCTATATCTCACCACAAGTACATGAAGATTAAACGTCTTCTCACCATGTAGGTCGACTGGGCGAGGACGGTGGTGACACCGCTGCGCAGGTCGGTGAAGTCCGTGAACAAGCTGAATCTCCTTCCTAAGGAGTTTAGGGATGCACGGGAGCTCCGGTTCATGCGATGCATTGGAGGGTACCCATCGGGTGCTACGGACTCCGAAATCGCCTGTAGGGATGCAAACGAATTTGATGACATTAGCGCGGACAGAAAGTTTGCTGAGTTTAGCAACCGGCAAAACTGCCAGTACTATACATCTCCATTTGTGGATGCACGTAATTAGCGAGCACTGTGCTTGTAGCTTTTACGACAGGCTATTTTGGAACACAAATAACTACGATCTACATTAACAAAAAAAGTGCTTCTAAGAGCCGTTATATTTCAGTGCACCACGACTAAAGGCTGTCGCTTTTGAGATGAATGATATGTCACCTTCTGCCCCAGAACATACATTTCCCTGTTGGTTGCACTCTAGTGAGAACATTCCGTTGCTGTTTCACAAGCTTTCAGAAGAAAATAGTTAAGACATTATGATTACGTCTAGACAGCGTCAGACATGCAAGTCAGCTGAGAATCGTCACTGATGCCACGTGTACGTTGTTTCACCATCTGGTTTCTCCATCTTTATCATGCTAGCATAACAAGGCTACAAGATACCACAACCCCAACTGCTTAAGGCAGATGCAGAAGAGGTGTGGCCTAATCTGCGCATGAGAAACCGATTCTCTGCACTGCTCTTAGCTGAGAAGAAAGCAACCTTAGCGTGCTTGAATGTGATGCACCTCTTTTGAGGTTAGTGTCAAATCATGTACTTAAAACATTAGTGTTTGCGCTATACTCAGAACGAAGTGCAATAATATTTATATGGCCGCACACGTGAACTTTGCCTAAAAATGCTGCGAGTTTTAAACTCGATACTTGCGTTTTAGAACTTGATCTCAAGGCTCCCCTGTGCGCCCACTCTAGATACAAGGTTCGTAGCACGCTGGTGCCCTCAAAAAGGGTCTGAGGTTTTGCCTGATGCAAAACATGCATCAGGTGTGTTTATAGTAAACGACCTCGCTACATACGGGCCCTTACCAGAGAAACAGGTTGCGTCGGCAATGTGGACTGTGCGACCGGAGGGACATCGTCAAGCTGATGCAAGGAGGGCGCGAGTAGTATTGAGACGGGCTTGGAAACGTCGGCGATGTCCTCAGGCTGCTGCGACAGGGACACAGCTGCCGGTGAGGTGGACATAGAGAAAGCGGTGACGTTGTAAGGCACTGGCGAACCAGGAACATCAGCTGGCGAGACGGCCTTCGAGACCGCGGTGACGCCCTCGTGCTGTTGCGACGTGGTCGCAACTGGCGATAAAGAGGACTTGGGGACCCCGTTGAAGTCGTCAGGGAGCTGTGACTCAGGGGCAGCATTAGGCGAGATGGGTTCGGAAAGCGGTAGGTAGGCAGTATAAGCGTTACAGCTCTTGTGAGGGCGATCGGTGGCTTCAGCGCTGTTCGGAACGCTTTCTTCCCTCCTGCCCTCGTCCTCGACGACCGCGGGAGCATTGGACGCCGGTACCTCACCGTGTGTGCCAGTGGCATGTGAAGTGGGAGACCTTGAATGTTCCGTCCGCTTTTTCTTGACTTTCTGCAGCGTCGGCATCGCTGGCTGCTACGCTCAGCTGCGGATTCTTCTACTTCTTCATTCCACGCTGGCACGAGCCGGCGCGAACAGCTGAAGTGATCAAAGTGGCATGATTTCGTGGCATGAATTAAGGGCCGAAGGTTTCAAAACAAAATTTATTGAGGTGTGAAAAACGAGCTATGAAAACACCTTTTATTGAAGAGAGGAAGGTTGGCAGGACAAAATGACAGAGAATGTTTACTACATTCGAATCAATGCGAGAGCACGGATTTGTGCCACGTAGAGGACGACGGTGAGCGGGCAATTCCGCGGTACGGAGCCATTGTCCCGTCTTTGATCTCCCAGTTAACAGATACCCTGTCGCTGCGTCGTCCAGTGTGTCAGCCTGTACGCTATTACTACTCCTCTTCCCCCTCTAAACGATTCTGTTTCCACTAATTCACCGCCTGTGTCCTGGCACTCCCCCGCAGTGGGTATGTGCCAGCTTTATTTGAGGCCAACTAACCAGCCCCCTACAACAACGACGGTGTGCTCGCGCTTCTAGGATATACCATCTCTGACATGCAATCGGAAAGAGACGATCTTGCTAGGCTCTGAACCTCCGGATTAGTGCTTTCGAACCGGTACTTATTCTTACTTTTAGTTCTCGGCCGTCGTTTGCTGTTTTTGCCGCTACATGTTAATTGTGGTCATTTTACGGGAGTTCAGCACAAGCGAAGGAATATGGCGACATGTTGTTGGCCACCAATATCACCGCGATCATGCAGCGCGATGCAAGAAATGAGTGGTGAAAAAAAAAAGCGTGGAGGTTTAATTAGCTTTTTTGATTAGAGCGAGAGCTCTACTCCTCGGAGTACAACTTCCGATTTGGATGTGAATGAGGCAATGACCTTCAATGCCTCACAAGGTCAAACGTAACTTAACTGCTTGGAGGTATGGCCCGAGCTATGAGTATGACCACGTGATCATATGACTGACCATTGGGTACCTGACCTTGACCTCGACATTTGATTTGTTGCAGTGAGCACCACATCGACCATGACCTTCAATGCTTCACAAAGTTAAACCGAACCTAACTACGTGGTGGTATGGCCCAAGCTATGGTGTTATGAGCACGTGATCACGTGAATATGACCATTGGGAATCTGACCTTCATATCTGATTTGAGATAGTGGAGACGACGTTTACCACAGCTCTCGCTCGTATAACTAGGTTCAAGATACGTTCAACCGCAGCCATTTTTTCTAGCCAGTGTTCTTTATTTACGACTGTCAGTGGAAGGGCGCATGATTTTATGTTCACCTTGCAGGACAAATGCTTTGCGTATGTTTGCCAGCCGCGAATGCGCTGCTTGCGAACTATTGGGAAAGCATGCTGACGGTCCAGTAAAACAGTTAACCTCAGCTTGCGCAGTTGGCGAAATTCCGGGCGGACGTCCCAATAGTATCGCCTATTACCTAGGTGTGCCTCTTCCCAGCTCTCTTCACGGACATATTTGCTCTCTCGGGCACTAACCCTTCATTGTAGCTGCACTAAATATATCTAGCTATCTTGCCTTTACGCTTAGGGTCAGCCTCCAGGAATGCCACAGGTGGAGTCATTAATTGATTGTATCGCCACAGGCTATATGGCGACATGTAGAATAACACGCTTAGGAGGGTGGTAGACAGTATTTCCAGTGCCTTTGAACTGATCAAAGAATGCAGTGAGCCGCCTCTGTCAGTGCAATTAATTCCGTGGCAGATATGTTTGCCCTTTTTTCCGCGGCTTATATTACGACGCGGTGTATGACGCAGCCTATTTTTAACTCTCGTTGGAGTCTTTCCATGCGCTGTCAGAATTACAGCTGCGCAAGTTACAGCCACTGGCCCCAAAGCAAAAACTATTGTGCACCACTGCGCGTAGATCCGCACAGCGACAGGCGCATGCGTCAGAAGACACGTGGTGTAGCCCTTAAGTTTGTTATGGGTGACTTTGAAGCCCACGTCTTAGAAGAGGGGAATGGAACTAGCAGTCATGGGTTAGCTTGAATTGCAAACGCAGAATACTGCACACCTTCCATGCGGCAAGATGAAAGAACATAAAATATTGCCTACCTAAGCCTTTTCCACAGCAGATGATTAAAGTCATGTTAAACAAATGGATCTTGTACTTAGGCGTGGATACGCATTTAGGCGTGCATACGCACAAGACGTCAACTGCCAACTACATTCGCTTTAAAATGAGCTCAGAGCGCTCATTCACTTTTCTTTTGAAATTCAATATACAGCCCTGATCACCCAGGCTCCAATTTTCACAGTAAAATTAGAGTAGATTTACAAGGCAGAAGAAAACAACACTATTTTGCAAGTTTCAAACAACGCTGTATTCACAAAGTTAACATTCAATAGCACAGGACAATGCTTCACAGCCGATTATTTATTGTTTTGAAAATTTAACAAATGAAATGGCTCCGTATTGCCGCTTAATTACCACGTTTATGAAAACTGCAAAACCAGGCAGGCTAAAAAAGCCGACAACTGCTCTCAAATATTATTACCGTGGTTGTACATCTTCAGCCCTAAGAACATTTTCAGAACAAATGTCACATCTCTTTTCTGGAGACAGTGCTTCTTGGCTTTCAAAGTGTGCAGCATTTGCAGAGCTTCCAAGTGAGGGTCCAATGGGCATAACGAACATGGGAGAAGTATTTTACGCCTGCTCCACTTCCAGATGAGCATGCACCCGCCCAAGGCAGAGAGGCTTTAAATCTTGAACAAATAAATAGCAGCGCAAGGAGACGAGTACTAGACGAGACAACAAGGGGCCGCCGCGGTGGCTCAGCGGTTATGGTGCTCGGCTGCTGTCCCGAAAGACGCTGGTTCGATCCCGGCCGCGGCGGCTAGAATTTCTTTGGAGGAGAAATTCTAGAGGCCCGTGTACTGTGCGATGTCAGTGCACGTTAAAGAACCCCAGGTGGTCGAAATTTCCGGAGCCCTCCACTACGGCGTCTCTCATAGCCTTAGTCGCTTTGGGACGTTAAACCCCACAAACCAAACCAAACCAGACAACAAGGACGGCGCTGAACTTCCAACTTTTATTTCCAACAAATCGTGCGAACATATATGCACTCTGAACAATCCGGCGTCATTGTCAGTGCATGCGCAAATATGTCAGCTCTTTATCAGAAAGAGTGATAGAAGCGGAGCTAACACATGCTTCTCCCCGATTATAAATCAACTCCGATTCAATGATTTCGCGCGTTACACGTTGATTATTCTTTTTTCTAATGACGGTGCTAGTAAGATCTGGAGAACATTCTTCACACGTAAGGCAGTGGGCGGCCAGAAGGCCTTCAAAATCTTTTCCTTTAAGGGTATTATCTACGTTTTTAGCATGTTCCCTCAACCTGTCATTCACGCATCTCCCAGTTTGGCCGACATAAGTTTTACCACAGTTTAACGGAATTTCATATACTACGCCTTCTGCGCATTCAACAAAGGGCCGCCGGTGCTTCTTCCCACAGTTCTTTTGCTTCGCTATCTCGCGATCAGTCATCTTGCACAGCTTTGACAGCTTGTGAGGAGCAGAGAAGACGACTTTCACGTCTCGTCTAGTCCTCGTCTCCTTGCGCTGCTATTTATTTGTTCAAGACATGTACCAACACGCCCAATTTTCCACGTTAGACTTTAAATGTCAAAAATGAGGTGAAACCGCCGACACAAATACTTTCAACACCTGGGGCATAGCTCGTTTTTTTGGCTGGGGGTGCCCGTATCCCCTCCATCACCTTTGCTCGTTTCTCCTGCTTTTAAATAAAAATTCTTTTATCGTTATCACAAGCTCCTGGCAAACGTCACGCCTCCTCTCATTCCTACTGAGCCTGAGCCAGACGTTGGGAACGGACACCCACCAGCCATCGCTGAGTATTTGCTTATTAAATGGTGATTGTTTAAAAGTTATGCTAAAGGAATACTTGCTTTCGGTTTTTGTTTTGGCAGCCACCAGCTAATATTTGAATGTGATACTAGCGATTCTGTTCTGTGAGCTGTCCATATATTAGCACACCTGTCTACCTGCACGAGGCAATGGCTTTCCTGAATGATAACGTTTAAATAGCCACCACTCTTTTTTAAACATCGGCTCAAAATGGACATCATCGTATCAGGCGCCTCTACTGCGTAGTCAGTTACATCATTTAGAAGTGACATTGGCATTGAAATGGAAAAGGCAATAGAAAACCCACAGCAAATTAGGCAAATGTCACTCCGTGAAAAAGAAACTCAGTTTCCTGTGCGACAAGTATTGCGTCGGTTTTGAAAAATGTCGGTCCTGAGAACAAAAAATACCTGATGGGAGTTGTAATTACTCGAATGAAAGTTTTACCTTCAATACGGAGCGCAGTCAGTTGAATGATTTTTGGAGAGTAATGAATTCTGAACTGGAAAAATCTAAATATGTCATAGAAGGAAATTTCCGTGCAAAGCCCCAGTTCCCAAGTGCACTTCAAAGAGATATCGGCAGTATCTGCCTAAACAATGCCCCCCAAAAGGCTTGCGGGCACGCCCCGTGGGACCCGCTCCCTTTTGTGTAGTCTGTTCCTTTGTTATTGCTTAGGAAATGAGAAAACTGCTACCCAAGACGGGTGGAGTCATCGAGAGGAAAACGAAATGAAAGGCAGAAGAAAGAATATAGTAGTCCGAAGAGGCCAAGCTGAATTGCCCGTAGTCGTGCCGCACAGCCTTAACGTGTCGTAGTGACTGAAGAAGACTGGGCGCCGGGTGGATATTAAAGTCACTTTTTGGGCCCCCCTCAGGTCTAGAAGCCTCGCCTGCAAGTGATTAACGAGGAAGGCAACCTCGGAAGACCTGTGAGAAAAGACGAAAAAAAAATTTCGTGCAGTGCGCTCAAAGGGCCATGTTTTCGCTGCCCCTATCTTGCTCAAAAGAATAGCTTGGCAGACTGGAAGCTGCCTAAACAAGGCACTAAATGAGCATTATTACAACAAGTGTGAAGAGGGTCAGTGGATTCTGTGGCCCCATAACATCCAGTGTTATCGAGCGCTTGATAGTGCACCTGTCTTTTCTTGGTTGCGCACGTTTAAGGAGAAATTCTGTTATCAGCTGGTGCGGGAAGTGCTTGAAACGCCTTTGTTATCCCCTCTCCCCGTGGACTGAGTCAGCGCGTCTTCCGTGGTCTTAACTAGTGCAACTAGTGCTGAACTGCAGACGTAGAGTCGACGTGTAGGGCAATGTTGCACCTTTCATAAATTTTGGTCGAATTAGTGGGTTTTTCTTTAGGTTTTATTTCTGTGGTGGGGGAATGGTAGCAACGGTTCCAGATATACTGTATAAAAGACTGCGCTTATAATAAACTTTCTGTGGAAGTCGTCGCTTGTGCTGTGTAGTGTAAGTTTTGTGTCGTCGTCCATGCCAGGCGCTAAGGACTGCAGGCTCGAAAGTTCTGTCTTTCCGGTTCGCAAGGACTGTGTACGCTCGATTTGCTCTTAACGATCTGATTTAACATACTGATGACTCAGAATAGCACCGCGCCTTACTACGGTACTTGTGCCATGCTGGTGTCACTTGGTGCCCGAATTTTGGTGATGTCAACATGCGCGATGCGTGGCTGGGAATATTTCTAACCAAGCAAATAATGTCAAGAAGGCATTATGACTTTCCTCCCTGCGCAGACATGCTCTTCATGGAAACAAGTTTAATTGTAATATCGAGAAGGATATGACGTGCTGTCTGCCTCAGAATGTGCCCGTAAATTGAGCTGATGTACTAAGAGAACGTGTGGTGAAGTGCCGTAGAAGCTTGTCGACCTCCTATGTTGGACATTGCTAGTTTGACTCTCATGTCGCGCTCATGAGCCGCAATTCGTCTCAGGTTTTGTCACTCGTTTTCCTCCAACATATCCGCCCGAGTGGTGCACGGCGCTCAAGAATGCTAAAACCCCTTTGTAGCAAGCACTATCAGACACGCCATCTAGTCTGAGAAAATTACCAGCTGTAAATTAAATGCCTCATTTTTTCTTCGTGTACGCAACATTTCGCTCTAGCTGTGGTGATGATTAACGAACAGCAGTCCTGAATTTTTAATCGCATGCTGGTATTAGATGCGCTTTTGAGAAAAGGGCCTCAAGCTGATCACGTAGAGTCTCTGGACGGAAGTTCCTCTTCATATCCAACAAGCTGGTCTATCACGTGGCATGTCTTAACTTTTCCAGGACTGAGCAATTCCGTGATGGGTTTTCATTTTTGCTATACTGTAAACGATGGAGGCAAAGAAAAGAAAGGCAACTATGCCGAAAAAGCATTACTTGGTCATGATTTCACGGAACCTCAGCCTGGTACAAACCGCTGCTGCACGAAACTGTCAAAGAACGAGAATATCAAGATCCTCGCTAAAATCTGTTGTGTACATATCACCTTCTGGGGCACTGCTGGTGTTTTTCACACTGAGAGGCTGGAGTAGTAACCTGCTCTACTTCATTGTAATGCACAGCAACTAGTACGCGGTTTTCGATTGGTATGAGAGCCTTAAAATGCCTTTTAGCACTCCCATAGCGCGTCTTGCACCACTATAGCAGTTTTCCGGAGTGGAGCTATTTGAGAAATGAAATTTATCCTTGTCTGGAAAGAATTTTTCTATACCATAGAGATATCTATAAAAAGCCGATCCATTGGACAGAGCAATATTTTAGCATGCCACTACGTCACCTCTGATACATAATTCCATGAGTGAGTGATGAATGAGGGAGTGAGCGAGTGAGCGAGTGAGCGAGCGAGCGCGAGGGAGCCAGTAAGTGAGTAAGTAAGACATTGACTGAGGAGTAAGTTATTGTTGAATTTAAGCAACCTCCATTAATTGCTAATATTGTCGCCTCAATTGAGACAATGTGTGTTCTGGTTGACGCACTCATGCTATTAAGAACTCTAGATACAGTTGTCACATTGATAATCAAGACGGTTACTTCTACTGAAAAAGAAAGGCGTCTTCCATTGAGCGCGAAATACTACCACCCTGCAGCGCTTACAGTAACCTTGTCCAAACAAACTTACTGCTCTCATCTCCAAAACAGATCGTCGCCTGGCTTCCCTTCCTTTGCAATCTGGTCTCCTTTACGTGATGCCCCATTACCTGTTCTTCACTTTACATGTCCCCTAAAATTGCATTTTCTCCATCATTAGTCCCAGGATGTCGTAAATTTCGGACAGCTGTGTGATACTGGCCAAAATTTTAACCCAAAACGTTTTCATCACAAGAATTTTTGAGATCCTCTCTCTGATACTTCTCAAACCAAAGTATTCAAACCGTCATGTCATTCGAAAGAGATGAAACTGTTCAAGGCTGCAGAAGGGAAAGGCATTTTAAGCGGTTGGTGTTGAAGTCAATTTATGGGTAGCTTTACTTATCAGTAGCACATATTTAGAATGAAACTTTACTTTGTGCGCATGCGGTTTAGAAGGCTACCAATACCTCGATTCTGACACCAAGGGTGCAAATGTGTTCTTCACTGTCAGCGCGCCCGTTGGAGTGTCTATGCTGGAGGCCAGGTCCCCTACCTTCGAGAACATAAATTAATGAACTTCTATTCCTCTTTATCCATACAAATGCTCCCTTGAGCTCTCTCATCTTTTTTATACCCGTGTGAGGTGCTACGCTTGCGTGAGACACTTTGTGCGCAGACCCTCTGCGTACAGCTTAGGTGCACTGGCGTCTGCAAGGCTTCGTCATTCGGGTACTCAATCTTTATCACCAGATGAGCACGTGCGCAGTGAAACAGCGAGTTTGCATGAAAAGGCTTTCTCTGCAGTCGTAAATGTCTACAAGGCAGACATTTTAAGTTCTCACGTCATTTCGTATAAAAATTGGCCGAAGAGAAGACTCCTAAGAACAATGTGCGCATACAAGACTCAACTGTTGCTGTTTTCGAAGGAAGGGGATGGAAACATTGAATTAAACTTCAAATATTGATTGGTCTCAGCCCGTGAGCCCAATAGACTTAAGCACTGCTCGTCCCTTTTCCGCTAGTTTCATCTAGACGGCGGGGTCCTCGCTGCGCAGGGTGGCCTCCTAGCGATCTTATGTTGCGTGAAATGTTTCTTCCAAGTTGAAGTTTCTTGATCACAACCATGTGATATTAAAAATTGTGCCCGGTTCCCTACGTAAGGGGCAGGCCGGTTCTTAAATGTCGGGGCGCCACTTATTCAAAGTGACTGAATTGGGCAGGGTGTTAGTTTGTATAGTCCTAATTATCTGTTCTTCGTTCTTCTCCCTTATTGAGTTCTTGTTAGGTATAGTAAAAACTGTTCTGTTCACCCTATAGTATTCTGTGATGTCAGCGTGACTTAGTAGCTAGTTTAACGGGTTGTGAACAGAGTATGACGGCTCCATACTCAGGTCTTGGAAAAGCTTGGCTGGAGCCCCATAGTAAGCCATCTCGTTCCCGTGCGTGTTCGTGTGCCCAGGGGCCCAGATGAACAATACATTGTTCGGTTCTGCTTCGTTTAATATGTTCGAGCAGCCATCCCGTTCTCGCCCTCCGACGACATTTCGTAGTGCTGTTTGGGAGGATTAGTTAAAGCTAAGTGCCTGACGCATGGGCCTGGTATACAGCTCTTAAGCGGTCGCATGGGGCATAGAAAACGAAAACGGCTTTAAACTAAGTTCCGGTGCGAAACGCTTAAAACAGTTGCTTTTGCCATTTACCAGGAACTCTGTTAAATAAAGTCAGTGCAGAAGCGGAAAAAACTGAGATCAATCAGTATATTAAAGCATTTATAAGTTGATATTTACACGACCGCGAATATATCGAATCAATTCATCGCCGATGTGCTTTTGCAGGAATTTTTTTTTTGCACCTCAATCCCAGAAGCAATTAGAGAATAAGTTTTCTAGTTCTAAGGGTTTGCTTTCAAACTGAGTTTAGTTTCGGAGTGCTTGTTTGGTATAAAGCCCACTTTTAAGTTATAAATATGTCGGAGGCGTGTTAAATCCGCAAATAAAAGCTGTTTACCAACTTTATTTTTCGTCGATTCTGAAACAGCACAGCGGGGACAATCAGCGAAAACACACCTGCATGCGTTACGTTTTTGTCACAATGGTGTCGCCACAGGATTGACAGCTGTAAAATCGCGTAAACAATATCTAACAAATCTCTGTTTTTTTTTTATAGAAACTGAATCCTTATTTTCAAATTGCATTCAAGTGGTTTGGGATCGCTGCACCCGCCTCGCTGTAAGTGAAATAAGCAACGCATGTCTGCAAAGTGCCTTGGACACGTGGGCGGCGCTTAAAAACAATGAACCGCCTTTGAACTTTCAAATTGAATCAGGCTGCACGATAATAAGGGCAATTTTATCGGACGTACCTCTGAAGCCATTTAACTGATGTCATTAAAACATTGCAGCTGTACTGCACAGAGTACGATTTATTCGTCCCTTGACGGCAACGTCGCAAGGGCATTCCGGTCAAAAAAGAGAATATATAGCGTGTTCGGCAACAAGTTACCTACCTCTCCCGGCCACTGCAACTCGTCGAGTGAACCATGCAGCGCATTTACTTCGCTCTCATCTTTGGTGTCGCCATGCAGCTGTCGCTGGCGGCGGCTGATGAAGCCAGCGAGGTTCCAGACAGCATGGAGGTAATGTCCGGGGAAGGGAGGTGGGGGGGGGGGGGGTAGGGGGTAGGAATGTAGCATACCGTTACAATGCTTCGTCTTCTCTGTACGAAAGTACGGTCGCCTATTCATGCATGCGTCTCGTTTCTTACAAAATACATTGCCGATGTCCCAATATTTATGCTCCTTGAGTGCGTAATCCTAAGCTTTTTACGGCGCCCTACTCTTCGCTGCTAGCTGTATTCGCTGTCAAAAATTACAACATTAATGCCGCCATGTAGAACTGTTCTCCTGGACATGAAAGCAACGTAATTCCTAAAACAAGAAAAAAGAAATAGAAAAACACGCCCTAGCACTGTCAGCTAGTAGAGTATTGACATCAGCCCCTAGGGCAAGTTCTACGCTCCTCTGGGGATTTAAGTCGTCACGAATGAAGTTGAAAGCTAACTTTTCTGTTCTTACAGCGCGCCGTTGTTCCTTCCTTCACAAACCAGCTTTAATAGTTTGCTAACGCAGACACCTTTGCTGCCGCTGACGGCACTGGGTTAAAGGGATTGCTATTCGCAACGGCGTAAGAGAGCGTCACGAAGCCGCTTTGACTAGAGAACTCGCGAAAGCGGGCTCGTCGGGTTTATGAAACCGGTGAGGAACGGCAGACACGTCTGGAGCAGCAGATTCACAGTATCTCAAGCGGAAAAGGGCAGCGGATGCTGCCAACGTCTCCGCGTTGACATCGGCCACTGGTTCGGTTGACTTTCGCTCCGTATAAACTGGCTCAGCCGAGTGGAGCTACAGGCCTTTTTTACGGTTCCTTCACACATTAGCTGCGCGTTGTGATGGGCTGGAGATAAACAGCAATTAATACTGAAACCGCAGCACAACTTACAACGTATGGAGGGGCTTCGAAAGCTTAAACTTTCGTCCGAGTTGGCGTTCACCAAAAATAATTCTACACCATCGGCCTCAGCTGCGCTCGGAAAAAATGCTAGCGGGAAGGTGCCCGGTTTGCCTTTTGACGCATTAGAGCACTCGGAAACCTCAGCGCCTGCGAACCTAACGTGTTGTATACGGAATGCGGCGTCACTACACGACCACATTGAACTATATTGATATGAGATGGCGCTCTTTTTAGAGTGCTCGTACTGACTGCGTGAGAGCAAATGTAATTTAAGGTACCACACTCAAATAAAGGGGCAAAACTGTCACATAAAAACCGTATTCTTTGAAACGTATTCTACATAAGAAAAAACACGCCTGTTAGGCCACACTAAAAAAAGGTGGATAGACTATGCCGCCAATGGTAGCCTAACGTGGCTGCACACATAGGTTCAAAGGGAACGGTACGCGCTGCACCGGCAGTAAATAAGCGGGTGACACTAGGGAGTGTAGTGTAGCGATTGTAGGATGGGACACCAAGTTTGCGGTCAAGCTCTGAGAAACGTTATTGCACGCCAAACGTAGCAGAGTTTTTGCCCGGCCCTCCTAGATTTCTTCCGCAACAGATATGACCCGGTCAAAGTGCCCGAAGTAATTTGTTGCAAATACATCTTGGAAGAAACTTTTTCAATCCATGAGATGGTCCTTCGAATTTCGAAGTGGGATTAGTCGCGTATTAGGCTTTAGGCTCCGTACTTACAAGATCCCAGTAAAGACACCAAATTCAGCACGTCACATCCCTAATAGGATTATAATAACGTTTTTTTTTTAGGTGAGACAAAATATTTAAAGTAGAACACCATCTCCTCGCATCATTGTTGTCCCCTATAAAGCCATCGCCCCGCCCAACATCAACATGGCAAAGTACAAAGCCTATACTTGCGTTCCTCGCGATTATAAGTCGCTGGAAATAATTCGAAGCCTAGATAAAATTATTTCAACGTACGCAAACTGACGATACGATAGCCTCAGTAAGAATCTCTGAAGGCAGCATGCAAGTTTTATTAGTGTCTCAGCGTAGGTTAGTGTCGGTGCATTTGCTGTGGAGCATTTTCGACCGGACTTGGAAGAAGTAGCTCTGCAGTCAGGAATTAAGGTTCGGTTTAATATATCTTAACCGCCCTAAGTAGTTGATGTTTAGAGGTCTTGAGGAACTCCAGCACGAACGAGACAGTAGCAATAAGCCCTCATGAACTTTAGGCAACTTGCCAAATTTCCGTCTCGATTATGTAATAAAAGCCTGCACTCTTCAGTGACTGCTCTACAGGACGCATTCGGTGTGCCCGCGCGGTCGATCACAACTTCTTATAGTATACTGTTAACGGAATGCGGCCATTTTTGGGTAATACAGAGAAAAAAAACGTGCACGCGTTCGATACCGAAAACTGAACAATCCTTCCTTTCCTCTTCTTCACATGCAGGCTATATACAATCAGACATTGCTTGGTTAACCTCCCTGCGTGTGCTTCTTGGTGTTTATCTCATAGACTTCGTTTATTATTAAGGCAAAAAGAGAAGCCAACACACACACACACACACACACACACACACACACACACACACACACACACACACACACACACACACACACACACACAAACACAAACACGCACGCACGCACGCACACAAACACACACGCACGCACGCACGCACACAAACACAAACACACACGCACACGCACACACACGCACACGCACGCACGCACGCACGCACACAAACACAAATACAAACACGCACGCACGCACTACAAACACAAACACGCACGCACGCACACACACAAACACAAACACACACACAAACACACACACACACACGCACGCACGCACACACACACACACACACATATATATATATATATATATATATATATATATATATATATACATATATATATATATATATATATATATATGTGTGTGTGTGTGTGTAGAGAGAGAGAGCTTATCAATCCGTGCTTCAATTCAGAGGATTACCAAGCAGATGATCTCGGTAAAGCTTCAACACCAGTGGTCGCTTTGTGAACACATGGCGATGCTTATCATTAAAGTTGCTGAAAGTGTTAATAAATTATGAATAATTTTCAAAGCATTACTTTGCTCTAGAACTGCCGATACTGTTCAGAATTGGTTCTGTGCTAGATGCTTTTTAATTATCAATCGCTCTAACAATAATGCTTTAATCTAAGTTTTAATATTTTCTTACATTGCTTTACACATATACCTCTCCCTCACGCAGATATTCGACAAATTTCCGTTCGCCGTTGCCATTTCTGACAGTAATAACGACACCATATACGAATGCCTGACGGCTAAGAGAGCATGGTTTGACAAGGATGCCAAGAAAGGGGAATATATCTGGCTTCTGAAGGGTCATCATCAGAATCCCAAGTAAGTTCCTGCTTTGCAACCACAAGACGTCATCGACAACAATGCATTCACCAGTCTGCTTAGGAATTCTCCGTGACTGCTACGTGATTGTGTTAGCTTTTGCGGCACACAAGAAATTAAAGCTTTAATGCGCCTAACACCATCTCGAAAATGTAGCTTTCGTTTTGAGCGGTCAGCGCGAACCAAAGCACCCTCAAAAGAAGGAAGTCGATGTTACAAGAGCTTGCTCGTCGTCTTCCTCCTTTCGGTGGTCATCAATACTTCAAGATTCCTTTTCATGATGAATACTTAAAAATTCGCCCTACTCGCCGCCTTGTTCAGTGAAAATACCTCTTTGTTGCGATAAACAATCTCAACGCATTAAAGCTATATTTCTTTATAAAATTCTTTCTTCTGGAATCCAAAGGCACCGGACGAGTCACTTTTGCATTTCCTGCTAAAATTGAGCTGGGTTGGAAGGCCGAGTAATCATTGTTAAATGCAGTAAAATGGGTTATTCGAAGTTCCTGAGTTTTAGTTTTTACTTTGTCTTGGCCTGCAATGTGTTAGTAAACACATCTAATAACAACAAGCTGCGAGGTTTACCGTCCAAAACGGACATACAGGATACGACGGACGCTGTAGTGGAGGACGTCGGGCTAACTTAGATTACCTAGGATTCCTTAACGGTGGCTGACATTGCACAAAACTAATGTGTTTTTTTTTTGCCTGCACCGAAATGTGGCCTCCGCAGCCTGGGTTTGATCCCGTGAACATGAAGTCAGCAGCCGAACGCCAAAGCCGCAAAGCCACCGTGGCATGTTAAATGATGAAAATATCCTGCGTCCCTTTTTGATTTCACCCAGAAATTGTCAGTAAAATAATGTGCAGTGTTTTATTCTTAGAAACCAGATGATACGATAAACCTAGTCTTTCTCTTCCATTGCTGTCACTTCGTTGAAAAGTGTCTCGCATCGCATTATTTCACAAGTTGCACCATCATTCTGAACTCCGCGATCGCCTTATCCCACAGCCATTTCATGTATATCATCGTGCTGAGCATCATCATAAAGTTGGTTACGATTCCTGCGCCACCAAATATTCTTCTCAGTCATTCTTGCCGCGTACCTCGTGTGACTGGAACCACCTTACCGCCGTTATTGGCAACATCAATAATTACGCGATGTTCCGTGAAGCTATAGCTAGCATTGTATACTCGGTGTTTTTAAGTTTGTCTCTGTAATGTCTCTTGCCCTGAGAGGTACGATAACTAACTAACTAACTAACTAACTAACTAACTAACTAACTAACTAACTAACTAACTAACTAACTAACTAACTAACTAACTAACTAACTAACTAACTAACTAACTAACTAACTAACTAACTAACTAACTAACTAACTAACTAACTAACTAACTAACTAAGTAACTAACTAACTAACTAACTAACTAACTAACTAACTACCCCTGTCAAGCGCGCAAAATAAAGTGCACTTACGAAGAGTGTCACTTGCTGAAAGTGCACTCTAGCACAGCTAAACGGCGTAACATAAGTGCACTTGCCAAAGTGCGCACTCAAGTCGGAGTGCGTTCACAGAACGCACTTTGAGAGCTGAGTGCTTAGCCTCGCCAGCAGCGACTTCAAAGACACAATACGTATAGTGCATAAAAAGTACTTACAACTTCATTTTACATGCTATAGTACTGTTTTTAGAAAAAATTCGTTCGTTGTAGCTACAGGCGAAGCAGCAAAACAAAGGTACGAGATCCGATGCAACAACGCTGCCCGCCGCCATCTTGTTTGTTGCCGCAATTCTGGATAGTCTTGGCTTTTCTTATATTTCTATTTTTTTCCTTCGTTAAAAAATGTGGAACCTTGTTTTATTTGTGCTATCACGTTAAGCAATCAATTATTATGACTCCTTTTTTTCTTTTCCATCGACCTCTTCACAAATTTAGCTCATTTTCTGACGGCATTTTTTTTTTACTACGAGTGCACTTTGCTTTCCCGTTTAGCACCGCGTAGCCCAAAGTGTCACTCGGGATGCCGAAGCGCACTCCTCGTAAGTGCACTTAACTTGCGCGCTTGACAGGTCGTTAACTAACTAACTAACTAACTAACTAACTAACTAACTAACTAACTAACTAACTAACTAACTAACTAACTAACTAACTAACTAACTAACTAACTAACTAACTAACTAACTAACTAACTAACTAACTAACTAACTAACTAACTAACTAACTAACTAACTAACTAACTAACCAACCAACTAACTAACTAACTAATTAACCAAGCAACTAACTAACTAACCAACTAACTAACTAAATAAATAAATAAACACGTACTGAGAAATTCTCCATTATAATATATTAGTTCGATAGGAAGATTCAAGATCGAAGTTGATAGAGCAGGCATGGATTATTGCAGAAAGCAGCCAAGAAGCCAGTTTTGAAATAAATAAAAGATATGGCAGTAAAAAAAACGTTTATTATGTCAGTGTTGTATATGTATACACCGGGTCATTTTTCAGTACAAAAAAAAATTGCTTGAAGAAGCGAGAGAGATACGTAGGTGCTACCGGCGCATGTGCATCTTACAGAAAGGCGGAAAGTATGGGAGTCATAGATTGCTATTACAAGGTGATTGGTTAATTGGATTGATATAATCAACAGAATAATTTCTTGCTTTATAGCGCAAAGTATTGCTGCTAACATTAGTGCTGTTAACATCGAATGCGAGCCCAGCTTAAAATAATCACAATAGATATTGAGCAGACAAGGAAAAAGAAATGAAGGGCTCGTTAAGACACATGTAGTGATTGCTGCTTTCGTGGAATCGATATTGTGGTTATAAATATAGAGTGTAAAAAAGAGCTTTTATAAGGGCGTCGAGGTGGCTTTCCCAAGTCGCCAATTTATAAAATGGTACCGATGCTCGTGGTATCGCTGTCGAAATCACATTCACTTTCACATCTTAAGACATGGAAACTCTATCTCTATTTGGTGGGCTAAAAATTCGAAATACCGCATTTTCTAACTGTGATAGGCGAAAAAACTAAGCAAGCTTTGAGAGGCGCTGTTTTCACCTTCTTTATTTCAAATCACGATGCCGATTAGGAAAATGCGAAAACTTGGTTCGCCTTCGCAGTTTACGACCTTCATTTTTAACGCACATTCTTCCCCTTAAAACGGAATAAGAATAGATGAGGTAATTTCATAAATTTATATTCTTTCAGTGGATCTTTCGCATACGTCATTCTGGCCTAACAGTACAGTGCACTTGCACAGACGGCAGTAGCCAATCTCTCACGGTTGCTAAGGAAGAATCTGCATAGATAATAAAAATCATCACGTATAAGGGCCACAGCAAGCAGAAAGCATTGAATTAAATAAAATTAAAAATTCAGGGACTTGAAGTATTACGGAGATTGACATGGCTCTGCTATTTGGAAAGTGGTGGACGCCTGCGACAGAGAGTTCCCACAACAATGAATGAACATCTGCCTATTTGCCATGCAAGTGATCGAAAACTCTTGCGAATTCTGGTTGTGTAGATGTTTCGTTAATCATCTGAGAATACTGCGGAGGCATTCACAGAGGCAGTTTAAAACGACAGGAGCCTGATCGCAGAAATGGCAGGATATATATGATGCGCAATGTATACAAGAGTTGGTTATCTTGTCAGGTTCAAACAAGTTAGGTTATTCGAATGTCCCGCAGCCACTCGAAAACAGCAGGGCAACGGTGGAATTTAATACACAGCTTCCAGTGACACGTCCGGTGGGTGCCATGCGCCAGGGCTTTTCTTCATGGCACACGAAGCCTTCCCGACTGTTGGCCTCCAGATCTGGATTACAAATATACAGAGTGTCTGAAATTCCTGGCTGGTTCTAGTTTGAAAGGAAGTTTTTTCCCGTTACTCAAATTTAACAAATAGTGATGACTATAGATGGTAAGAAGTAAAAAGGGCTGGCGCTTTAACATTTTTTTTACCTCTCGCAGGAAGACCGTTGCTTTCTATGTCGCGGATGGAAGTAGCCCCGACACTTTCCTGTACATGGAAGGATCAGGTAACAACTTTCAAATATGTCTTCGTTCTTTGTGGAGATGCAGGTGTCGCAATGTCACGCACAAATCTGATCTGTAGCAGCCAAGCATAACATGCGAAGGCTAAATGAGGAAAGCATGATAAAGAAAATGCTAATCTGGGTAGCATATGCTAGCTAACCTGAAGAAAAAGTAGTGGTTTTGAGCACTTCTACGGTCATCAGACGAGAATGATTTCCAAAATATCTCAGAATTATTACTGCGATATGGGGGGTATCAGATAGTATTGACCCCAAACGCCAGACGAAAAGTTTGGGTATATTCGTTAATACTCGACTAATAAGGGTGGTGCCACAATTAATGGTAATAATGATGCTGGTGCCTGACAGCGCCGTTTCCCAGCAGGGATTGTGGCCGAGGAGCTTCAGTTCTTGCTTCTGATTAATTTCGACCATGTTTTGGATAAACTACTGAAAACTTGGGTGCCTGATTTTGCGGCATGCGCTTTCCCTGAATTCAAAATAGTTTCGATGCTCTGCTGCACTCAGTAGGGAACAGTCTGCAAGTACGTATATAATCGCTCAGAATAGAACTATGCTTTCCCTGCTGCGGCACCACAAGGACAAGGACATGTAGACGGAGTAACCACAACACAAGTGCTCACTAAAAACTGACAAAATTTATTAAAAGTACAAAATATATAGAAAAAACCAACGGTTACAAGCGCAGTCCAGAACAAGGTTACAAAAGCGCCAGGCAATAACACATGTTACGGCACCATGAATCTAGCTGTTATCATAGTCTAATGCTCTTTCAAGATAATCAACCTGAGCTTCAAGTAGCAGCAATGATGGAAAACTCACACATTCATCAACCGACTTCCTTATACGGAAGGCCTCCATAATCTCCCGGGAAGTCTTATCTATATGTTTTCGGAGAACGCGTGTTTCTTTGAACAATGGGACACACTTGCGGCTTTTGACATGCTTTGTCGTGAGTTCGCCATCATTGCTGCTACTAGACGCTGAGTTTGATTATGTAGAAAGAGCATTACGCTATGATAACAGGTAGATTCGTGGTTCTGTAACACGAGTTATTGCCTGGCGCTTTTGTAACCTTGTTCTGGACTGCGCATGTAACCATTGGTGTTTTCTATATATTTTGTTCTTTTAAAAAAATTTTTCAGTTGTTAGTGAGCACTTGTGTGGTCGTTACTCCGTCTAAGTCCTTGTCCTTGTGATGCCACAGCAGAGAAAGTATGAATTCTTACCTACTCACCTAATTCTCAACCCTTTAGAATTATACTATAGACGGTGTAGTATAGCTCAAGTTCTAGGCTGAGTTTTGAATTGGCAGCGGATGCGTGCAAATATGATTGCGAGTTTTTATGGACCTAAGATGAGTGCTCCGTGTATTCTCATCGCTGCTTTTTACAATAGCGAAGAGAAACGTGGGGATTACCACAAAGCAGTGAAATCAAAATTTCGCTCTGTGTGAGACCTCTCTGCTGCATTCACAATTTGAATATAGTAGTAAAAGTTGCAAACAATCATTACACGTTTTTCTTCGCGGTGTTTGCAAACGTTCGCAACATGGCATTATCCTTCTACTCACCAATCTTCAAAAATTGGAACACTTGAAAGCCAGTTTTCTGTTTCCTTGCGAAACGCATTCTTCTTATTAGCTTTCGTTTCCGCATACTGATTGATAATTGTTGAAAACTTCCAAACTACATTATTTATTACTGCTTAGTTGAGACCTAGAATGATTGCAGGTACACGAACATATTTTGGGCCTTGTCAGAGCCTAGTGACTGTGGAGCCTTTTCGCATAGCAAAAATATTAAAAGAAACAAAAACGAAAAAAGTAGTGAAAAATAGCTAGTGATTCCTTGAAATAAAAATAAAATGCTAAGCCTCAGCGTATTTCAGGTTCCGATGGAGATGGCGCAGCTAGCAACATTTTTTACCTTCCATTTTTATTTTCATTAATAATAGGTAGCCACTAACAACAACACTTATTTGCGGTGGAAAACCTCCCTCTCTTTTGAGAAAAGCAAAGGCACATAGCAAGTCCATTTTCTGGTTGACGCTTGAAGCGCGCCACGCACGCCGACTAGAACACTATTACCAAGCTCTTAGTTGGGGTTCGTAGGGGTACACCGACAAGGTGAACTAGATATGCGCTTTTCCTTTCCTCAAAACCCAGTCTAATCTTATTCGCGGTGTAAAGCCTCTCTCGGTTTTGAGAAAAGGAAAGGCGCATAGATAGTTCACTTGGTTGGACGCCTTAAGCGCGCCATTAAAGTAGTTACCACCTAGCTGAAGCTTGAGTTTAAACGAGGGTTCGTGCGTCTACTTGCACCGACTGCAACATAGCAGCTCATAATGCAATTCACAAGGTTAAGATGCTACAGATTGAGTAGAACGCCGCAGCTGGGATCAAACCCGCGTCTTCCGGGTCAATGGCTGTGGCGCTCAGCTGCTGATCTGGAATACGGGGGTTTGATCCCGGCCGCGGCGGTCGATTATGAATGGAGGCGAAATTCTAGAGGCCCGTGTACTGGGCGATGTCAGTGCACGTTAAAGAACCCCAGGTGGTCTAAATTATCCGAAGCCCTTCACTACACCTGCTCTCACGTTTTGGGACGTTAAAACTCCATAAACCGAACCAAACCGAGTAGTTTCAAACCGTTAATTCTGCATAAGAATGTGCATCATTCCTTAAGCATAGGTTCTATACACTAAGATGCGCAAGAGATAGCCTATATAAAGCTATTTTAATTTTATATTTGCATTTAAACCTCCATGTGTGCCCGACTATTCAAACTAGATTTCACAATATACAATTTCCGTGGCGCATTAACAACCATCTCTTCTGTGTGCTTACAGAGGACGCAAAACCCGAGGTTGGAACTTTCTACTACACGGACTATGAGACTTGCGCAGTCCTCGGGATGCCTTACGATGGAAAGCGTGAGTACACTGTACATTCAGAGCTTTCAAAGTAATGGCGTACTCTTCGCATCCGCTGCAAATAAAATGATTTATAAAAAGTTGCTCAACTCTTTTAGACTAGTGCTGACTGCTGTACAACGTAAGTGGTGTGTAATAAACAAAGAAAATAGCCAGGAGCGATTTTGGGCTGATTAGTGACAGCTGCGTTAAGTTAGCAGGTATTTCTCCGTTTTCTGGGCTAGTCAGTGTTCTTTCTGAAATTCCCACTTTCACATAAATGTATTTGTGGTAAGTAGCACTCGTAGCAACATTTTGACAAGTTTGCCACTGGGTAAATAATTTATCACATGCCTTTGTTGATGCGCGTGAATGCCGCATAGCCCCCCCCAAAAGCGAACGTTCAGTAGACTATCGGCACCGATCTGTGCCTTCATAAAGCCCTGGATTGATCTCAACGGGACACTGAGCAAATACTGCAGTTCGCTTGTATCTATATATTACCGCTTCCTAACTATAAAAACCTTAATCTCACTGCAAACCGAGTGTTGACCAGATAGGGAGGTGAAAAAATTAAGTTCATATGCTAGAATCATCGCCTGATTTCTCATATAATCTGCGGTGCGCCGATAGTATTTGCTGCCGCTCTCGGATTATAGGTATTCTACCCCGCCAATCAGAAACCGATGATTACGGAGCACATATTTGTTGGACAGAACAAAGCTCCTGATGTAACGTGCCACAGTCAGCCACTTTTTCTTTGCATCATCAGATAGTTTCTTTTCTGATACCCGTCGGTTTCTTCGAGATGCGATTTTAAAGAACCCAAAGAAAATATTGCATAGATAAGCTTGCTGTAATAAAAGACACGAAATTTTAGCATCTAATGGAATTTTAAAGGAATAAAACATGCACAAATATAATGCGAGTATTCCCGGTGCAGGTCATTTTTACATGTGAACTGCGTTGACACCCAGGTCAATTTTCTCACACACCGTAGAAGCTGGGCTCCTCTCCCGGGGAGTTTTAAACGAGGGTGACGAATTATTTTTTAGGTTTTAAAGTAGTGTTCGCAGTTTCCCCTCAGTCAATGAAATTTTGTCTCGGAATAAAAATAAATACAGCCACAAAGAGGCACTGAGTCAACTTTTACTAAAAAGAAGCTGCATGAAGTTGTCGACAGCGCCTGTTTAAGGCTATCGCACCTTGTGTGCCTATTCTTGTAACTGAACCTCACTGAACCAATTATTAAGGCGAAAGCCTTTAATGCCTCATACTGTCGTTACCAGACGCGACAGCAGCCGTGTCGACAGACGCGTCGGTAGGAATGTCGACAGACGCGTCGGCAGATTTGTCCGCCTTTCGGCGTCACTGCTTAAAAAGAAACTGCGCCGAGGGTGGGAATCGAACCAGGGCCTTCGGCATTTGAAGAGGAGACGCTACCAATCCGCCACGAAGGCTCAAGGTTCCAGCATGAATAAAGGCGCATCTAGTGAATGCATAGGTTTCATAAATAAAACAAAAGGAATAAAGTCAGCAAAAGAAAAAGAAAAAGAGAAATAAGAAAATAAGCAAAAATAAAAAGAAAATAAGATATGAAAATAAAAACTATAAAAACAAGAAAAGGAGCAAAAATAAAATGAAAAATAAAAAAGTAAATGAAAACAAACAGTGCGCCAGGAGACGCTTTCGCCTTGCAACACTTTAGGGAGCCAAAGTGCCCCCTGAATTTTTCTCATTTGTTCTCGGTGTGACGCTCTCGTATACGTTTCATGATTATTCGTCAAAAAAGAAATGACATGTTGTCAGTTCTGAAAAGTGGCTAGAGCCATAGCTACAAAAAGGCAATCGTTTTTTAGCCACAATTTTCTCTGCAAATTGCGATGAAAGCACATCTTCGCCTGGGTGATATGTACGCATCCGCAAGTGTTAAAGGGTACTTTTTTTTCCTTTGCCCCTCAGAATGCATCCTCTGGGCCTCCGAAGCAAGGAAAGATTCGCTGCCCCCGAAGTGCCTGGAGGAGTTCTCCAAGCATTGCGGTGTCGGAGCTCCGCTCTACAGCAAGGACATCTGTAAGGGAGAAGAAACTGCCCACTGGTGATGTACGTGTTTTTCGCATACAGTGTCGAACATTATTACTGCCCTAAATTCACATCGCTTTATCGGTATCGCTAGAATAGGGGAGTTTGAGCCAGCGAAAATTCAGCCGCTAATAGAGCACACGACTCAGGAAAAATCTGAAGCAAAATCACCGTAGCGCCCCTATAAAACAGTGCTTACCCCATTAAATATTTAGAATAGCATCTTCATGCATATCCATTTTGGTATCTTTTAAAAAAACGCTTACTTTCCAAAAGGCAATTTTATTCTAAAGAAACTACGTGGGTGACGACATGTCTGCCCTTTTGCAAGTGTTTACCGCTTCGTAGAGCAGTACGTTGGGCCAGTTGGTGTAGCGACATATTTTTTAAAAAAGTTTGCAACTGTGCGCTTCCCAACAGGCGCAGTTACATATTCGTGTGCTATCCGTTCTCGTGTTTAAACACTAGGTCACTAAGATAAGTTATCACATTGGTGGAATACGTTTTCAATTGAGGGTTCATTTTGGCTGTGCCAGTACTGAACGGCGTTTTTGTCTGATGTGCTTTCAGGCACGGTCAAGAAGCACCCGGCCCACTGATGTAACAACAGAATGCCAATTACAGTGGTGCCTGTTATTCTTTTCCTGGAACGAAGATCTTCTTCTCGAAAAATAAAGAACACACTAAAGCATTGAATAAAGCTTTTCTGCTTCTTTTTTCTACTTGCTCGTGTACTGTGCGATGTCAGTGCACGTTAAAGAACCCCAGGTGGTCGAAATTTCCGGAGCCCTTCACTACGGCGTCACTCATAGCCTGAGTCGCTTCGGGACGTTAAAACTTATAAACCAAACCAAACCATCTTTTTTTTACTTGATAAGTTCTTTGGAGCTTATAGCTCCCATTCAAGAGTTCTCTCTGCTCTTGAAAACGCATGATCCGGTCCTCGATGCTGATGTAAACCAGAAAGAAGATTGAGTCAAAGGTTCCAGTTGTCCGAAAGGAGGGGGGGAGGGGTATTTTTTATAAAGCCTTTATAACATATGTCCGAAAGGGGAGCCGGTCGTACCAACCGGAGCAGAGGGGGGCACACTTCTATTCTTCTTTCTTTTTCTTGCCAATTATAACATCTACATTCGAATGAGAAATATTGCGAACAGTCCAAAAGACCTTTTTCGCGACGTGTATAGTGTATATTGTTAGAAACGCTTTTACTTTTCGTATCCCGAAGTAAGGTCCATACCGCGTTCAGGAGATTACGTAAAAATGCGCTGGTGAAGAAGAGTGCGTGTGCTTCACCGTGTGCTTTCCATGTTCAGGAAGAATATGCTGACGCACTTTGGAGATTGTGTTCAGGAAAGTAATACTGGTGGGAAGCTTCCTGGTTCGCCGTTTGACGCATTAGAGCACTCGGCAACCTCCGCGCCTCCGCACACAACGACATAAACTACATTTGGAGAGTGGTATCAGATGGCGCTCTTTTTAGAGTGCTCGTAGTGACGGCGCCAGAGCGCACATAATTTTGGATACCACACTCAATTAAAAACAAGGGGCAAAACCAGCACCATCAAAATCGTCTTCGCTACCGCACTCTAATACATGCGAAAAGATACGCCTGTTACGCCACACCAAAAAAAAGGGGGATAGGCTATTCCGCCAATGGTATCTTTACGCGGCTGCACATACAGGTCGCGAAGGTAGCCGTACACGTTGCTGCTGCAGAAGAGAAGCAGACGGCACTGGGGCGTGCAGTGTAGCGATAGTAGAATTGGGGGCCCAAGTTCACGGTCAAGCTCTGAGATGACTCATTCCATGCCAAACTTAGCAGAGTTTTCGCCCGGCCCTGCTCGATTTCTTCCTCCAAATATAGGACCCTGTCGAAGAGTGCAAAGTAATTTCTTGGAAGTACATCTTGGAAAAAACGTTTTCAATCCACGTGACGGCACTTCGAATTTAAAAGTGGGATTAGCCGTGTATTTAACTTTAAGCCTCATACTACAAGAGCCCAGTAAAAATACGAAATTCGGCTCGCCACATCGATAACAGGACTGTAATAACGTTGTGTCTTTTTATTTGAGACAAAATTTTCAAAGCTCAACGCCATCAGCTCCGGTCATTGTTACACCCTATAAAGCCATCGCCCTGCCCGATATCATGGCGGCAAAGTACAAAATCTGCACTTGCGTTCCTCGTGATTGTAAGTCGCTGGAAAGAATTCGTAACCCTGATAAAATTACTTTCAGCGCATGCAAACCGACGACGCGATAACCTCAGGAACAATCAGTGAAGACATCATGCAAGTTTTTCTATTGTCTGGGTGTAACTTCAGCTCTGTGTATTTGCCGAGGTGAATTCACGATCGGACATGGTGGAAGTGACTGTGCCGTCAGGAATTACTTAGCGCTCTACATACTTCAGTTTTAGAGGTCGTGACTAATTACAGCGCCAATGAGATAGTAGAAATAAGATCGCCGTTAACTTTAAGCATCTTGCCAAATTTCGCTGCCAATTATGTAATAAAATCCTGCAGTGTTTAGTGTTTAGCTCTACAGGATGCATTCGGTGTGGCCGCAAGGTCGATCAAAACTTCTTAGAGTAGACTGCTGACTGAATGCCTCCGCCTTTTGGGATCAGAGAGAAAAAAAAAAGCGGGATGCCCGCGTTCGATATGGAAAACTGAACATTCCTTCTCTCTTCTTCTCTTCCTTTATATCCGCTTAATTTCTAGGCTAGACAGTCAGACATTACTTGGTTAAGCTCCCTGCATGTTTTTCTTGGTAGCTGATCTCATAGACTGCGTTTATTATTAAGGCAAAAAGAGAAACCAAGACTAATGTATATAAAGATGAAGACCCTTTAAGAAGAAAAGCAAGAACCATGTAACTTCAGTTTTGAAAAAGGACAGGCTCTTTCCGAAAGGTCGACTCCCAATGAATATATATATATATATATATATATATATATATATATATATATATATATATATATATATATATATATATGAAAGAAGCCAACAGCCACAGAAACCAAGGGGCACAGGGGATTTTTTCTTTAATTAATTTATTTATTTTGTGGTGTTGATCAATTTAGAATATTACTGAATATGTCATCGCTTAAAGCTAATTGATTAGAAAAGCAGAAGAAAAAACAACCACATGCCGCCGGTGGGATGCGAACCCACGACCTCCGAATTACGCGTCCGGTGCTCTACCTCTGAGCTACGGCGACGGCTGTCAAACCTTCTGCTTTCGGGGGTATTTATGTTTACAAGTAACCTAACATTGAGAGTGTTCATCAGCGCCACCCACGTTCATAAGCGGCGGACGTAGAACGTCCTGATTTACCGCAGGTGTGACGTAGAACGTCATCGAACGGAGAGGGTGGAAGCTGTGTGTGAGAACCCTCTTATGCTTCCTATGGCATCAAGGCTGCCAGAATCGAGGCCCTCGCTAAGCAATTAAGCAAACAAGGAAGGGGATTGAGGGGCTCATTGTAAATATGACAGAAGCCAACAGCCACAGAAACCAAGGGGCACAGGGGATTTTTTCTTTAATTAATTTATTTATTTTGTGGTGTTGATCAATTTAGAATATTACTGAATATGTCATCGCTTAAAGCTAATTGATTAGATATATATATATATATATATATATATATATATATATATATATATATATATATATATATATAGCGAAGTATACGCTTCGTTAAAGGAAGCATATTTATTCGACTCGACGTTTCGATCGGAAGATCGGTCTTCCGATCGGAACGTCGAATAAATATGCTTCCTTTAACAAAGCGTATACTTCGCTATATATTCTTGTAAGCAGTAAGGCACTTCATGCTTTCGCAGTATATATATATATATATACATATATGGAAAGAGAGAGAGAGAGAGTTTGTAAAATCCGCACCGCAATTCGGAGCGTTACCAAGCAGTGAATCTCGGTAAACCATCAATACTAGTGGTTGCTTTGTGAACACATGGCGATGATTCACATTAAAGTATCTGGAAGTGTTAGTAAACTACAAAGCATTTCCAAACCACTAGTTTGGTTTAGAACCACGCATACGCCTCAGGATGAGTTCTCCGCTAGAAGCCTCGATTATCAAATCGCTGTACATTAATTGTTTTACGCTATACTTTAATATTTTTTTACATTGCTTTACACATGTACCTCTCCCTCACGCAGATAATCGACAAGTTTCCGTTGTTCGCCGTTGCCATTTCTGACAGTAATAACGACACCATATACGAATGCCTGACGGCTTAGAGAGCATGGTTTGACAAGGATGCCAAGAAAGGAGAATATATTTGGCTTTTGAAGGGCCATCATAAACATCCCAAGTAAGTTCTTGCTTTGAAAGCACAAGACGTCATCGACAACAATGCATTCTTCAGTCTGCTTAGGAATTCTCCGTGAATGCTAGGTGATGGTGTTGGGTTTCCCGGTACACAAGCAATGACAGCTATAACGCGCCAAACATCACCTTGAAAATGTGCCCTTCATCTCGAGAGGTAAGCGCAAACCATGATGCCCATAAAAGAAGGAAGACAATGATAGATGCTCTTGCTCTTCGTCTTCCTCCTTTCGGTGGTCATTAATACTTAAAGCTTCCTTTTCATCAAGAATAGTTAAAAATTCGTCCAACTCACCACCTTGTTCACTGAAAATGTATGTTTGTTGCAATAAACAAACTCCAGGTGTTAAAGCTATATTTCTTTGTGAAATTCTTCCTTCCCAAAGCCAAAGGCACACGACGAGATACTTTTGCATTTGCTCCTAAAATTGAGATTCGCTGGATTGTCGAGTATTCATTGCTAAATGCTGTAAAATGCTAAAATAGGTTCTTCGCAGTTCCCGAATTTAAGATTTTACTCCGTCTTGGCCGGCTGATTGTCAGTAAACAGATCAAATTACAGCAAGCTGCGGTGTTTGCTGTTCCGAAGGGACATACAGGATAGGACGAACACTGTTGTGGAGGACATCGGGCTAACTTTGATTGCCTAGGTTTCCTTAACAGGGGCTGACACCACACAAAACATAATGTGTTTTTGTTTTTTGCCTCCACCGATATATGGCGTCTGCGGCCTGGACTTGATCCCGTGAACCTGTTATCAGCAGCCGAACGCGAAAGCCGCAGAGCCGCCACAGCATGTTGAGTGATGAAAATGTCCTGCGTCCCTTTTTGATCGGACCCAGAAATTATCACTAAAATAATATACATTGTTTTATCCTCAGAAACCGGAAGATATGAGAAATTCTCATTAATAATGCATTAGTTTCAAATTCAAGATTCAAGTCAAAGCTAATAGAGCTGGCATGTCTTATCTTACAAAAGTGTCCAGAAGCCAGATTGAAATAAAGGAAAGTTGTGACAGTAAAAAAATATTTTTTTAGCGTTGGTTATGTACGAAAACGGGTGATTTTTTTCGATATGAGTGAGTGAGTGAAAACTTTATTAGCTCTAGATTCGGTTGTACTCGGCGATTTTGAGATAGCTTCGTCCATCTTGCTCAAAGGTCGGTTGCCCTTAGTCCAGGGCTCCGCTGGATGCTGCTGCCAGCTTTGCTCGCCGAATCAAACCTTCTTGGTCGACCCGGCGATCGCTGGAGAGCACTCCCTCCCATTGCTCAGCACTCAGGTTTGTTATCACTGGTACCACGCTTATCCTCTGGCATGCCCACGTTATGTGGTACAGCGTGGATGGTTCTTGGCACCAAGGGCATTTGTCATTGTATTGTGTTGGATACATTTTGTTGAGTACGTGTAGGTTCGGGTAGGAGCCCGTCTGTAGCTGCCTCCACGCGACAGAGTCCTCTCTGCTAAGGGAGTTGTCCGGTGGTGGATACCGCTTTCTGCAGCCCTTGTAATAGTTTAGTATCGCCGAATAATCTTGGGGTACAGGTTCGTTCCTCTCGAGGTAGCCTACGTTGGATGCTCGGTAATAAGTGTACCCTCGAGCTATCCTGTCCGCCTCTTGGTTCCCTGTTACTCCCGCATGTCCCGGCGTCTATACTATCGTATGCCTGATTGGTTCTTCGTTTGTTTGTCGTTGTGTTATGTGGCCCCCAGAGCGGAGTATGCGGAGCGCTCTGTGCTCTATTCTGCCGCGTAGGTAGTTGCGGCATGCTCTTTGTGAGTCTGTAAGGATTTTTACAAAGTTTCAAAGAGTGGCTTCTAGCCCCTTCGGGCGCGAATTAAGATAAACACGAAAGAAAATTGCGATTCCTTCACATATTGCCTCTAAATAACAATCCGAAGTGAGTGATATGAAAAAAAAACATGTTTATTGAGCGAACAAAAATTTTTTTAATGTGTACGATTGTACACATGGCGCCTCTATGCCGCGAAATATGTCTATGTCCACTTACTCAAGGAACAACCATTTTCAGGTACTGTTAACTTTTTTCAAGTACTTAAGAGTGCATTTTCAATGCCTCTCAGCTTGCTTACTTGGATGGTTAATACTTTTTGTGATGAAATTCATAGTAGCAGTCCTAGGTGGCACTCAGGCAGAGGAAAACTCCGCATTTACAACAGTAGATTCGAGACTGACAGACAGCCCGCGTTTCGGCACCTTTGCTGAAAGTTGGCGTTGATGTGAATGGGCCAGTGGTTGTTTCCATCAAATCTTGTGGAGTTTGCCGGCAGAGGTGTGCCGACATGTGATTTTCGGGCAGGCTTTGCTGTGCTCGAGTGCTTGGTCTTCCCCTCCTGTTAGGCGCTGTTCTGTTGCTTGCAATCAAGCTTCGTGCAATGTCTGACTGAAACACCATTACATCCTTCACTTCCCTTTAGAGAAGTCCCTCTGCATTAGCATCGCGAATGTACTCAAGCCAACTGTTGCAGATGGAGAAGGAGATGAAGTTGGCGATTACTCTCACTGGCCATTTCTTTGTCTTTGAATGGCGGGGGTACAAGGACATCAAAAAGTCGAGCTTGTCCACGCCACCCATAAATTGAATGTACTGGGCGATTACCTGCGGACAGTCGATCTCAATATGTTTTTCTGCTGCTTCACTCCACCTCTTCGCCTTGGTGATGTTGCCTATTCCTACTAATGCAGAGACCATGTTGACTGGACCGTTGTCGTGCCATTGAACAATCACTACGTCTTCTTCTTCAGCAATCCTGAAGTCGTAGCTTCCGCGCCCCTCCTTTTTCAACTCCTTTTCACTCTTGAGCTCACAGCCTAGAAGTCTGTTGGCCCTGATCGTACCAGAGGCCAAAATCCCAAGCAATTGCAGCTCTCGGAAAAGCGGCACCGAAGAAAAATAATTGTCCATGTAGCATCTCATGTTGAGACCATGTGGGAGCGCCTCCACGAGCCACATCACAACTGAATGTGCCGGGTCATCAAAAATTTTATCTGGGAAGTACTCAAGAGGCTCAAGGACAGCTGATCCTCTGTTAGGAATGAACTTGCACTCAATGTCCACCGGTGAGAATTTCTTCTTAATCCACTTGACCACGATTTTCTTCCTCTTCGTTGGCGGTGGCTGCACATTCTCTTCATCGTCACTGCTACTGATGTTGTGGTCGACTAGCACAGGATCTCCGTTTGAAGCAGGCTAGAATAAAATAAAAGAGTGATAGAAATCATCATGAAGTAAATTTTAAAACTGCTTTTGTGTAGTGGCAAAACTTACCACAATTTCGGCAGATTCTTCGAATTCATCATCTGAGAAGGCCCCATCCGAGATGTTTCCATCGGCTTTTCTGGCCAAAAGAGCTTGAGGGGCGTAGTCGATGCTTTTTGACGGCATACTGAGTGCTCTCTAAGACCTATAATACATAAAAGATGTGCATAAGTTCTCCATTACCGCTTAGAAACGAAATAAAAAGCAGAAGCAGCGTTATCAGGAGGGGCGGCCTTGAGGCGCCATGTGTACAATTGTACACACGCATCTTTCACTCTGCGGCACACAGCCATCTTTAACACATGCAGCAAAAACATTTTGCACGTGAAAAGCCGAAACCTTATATATTACGTAATATAAACGCCATTGCTCTAAATAAAATTTAGAAACGAAAAAAGAAAAAGAATTGCAATGCACTCACGCGCTCCTCCATAAAAGGCGGTGGCGTCCATTTTCAAGTTTTGCTTGAGCTTCAGCTTTGGTGCGAAAAAACTAGATGGCGTTAGTTGTCCACTTAGGAGGCATGTTTACGTGCCCACGTGATGTACCATCCCGTTTGAAGCAAGGGCGGGAGCGCCCCGCAGCGCCAAATTTGATGTGTACAATTGTACACACCGCCGCTGTAGGGGCTAGACGAACAACTGTTTGGGAGGCATCTGGGAAGAAACAGGTGTTTTACCTTCTGACTAAGCAAGCGTGCCCCAGAGTAAGAGAGTGCGCTTAATACGCTAAATCATATTGTACGGCGTGAACTCCTTCATCTCTTCGGTCATAGCGCATTACTCTGGCTGGAGGTCACCCTCATCTCCATCCCTGAGCTTAACATCAATTTGCGCCTGTGGCGCATGTCCTGTGTTCGGAGATTATAATGTTTTTTATCTATATTTCCAAACTCCTCCATACGCTCTCGGTCACCGACGATATAGTAGACCTAAAATTCTTACTGTTTCCGCATTAAACATCAATTGCTTGTAATTTATACTAGTGCTTTGCTTCACTTCGCGTTATGCCATTGGTGAGGGGCAGCAGGTTCTTTACGTATGAGAGCAGCTACACTGACACGTTGCTTTTTCAGCATTCTTACTGCCCTCGTGAAGTCTCAGTTGTTGCAAGTGTTGGAAAATAAGTCTGTTGAAATAATCGCAACGATTTAGTTGAACTTACTGTTAAAAATGTGCAACTTCGTTTCAGGTGCCGTGTTTAGTGTTGCCAGTTCCATCATCGGTTCATATATTCAGCAGCGCGAGAACATTCAATGATGGAAGAGGCGGACAGGAAAGAGCGTCAACTAACAACTATATTGGAGAAGGCTGCGTCTAGAATATATACAGCTTCAAGGCAACGCCCACCTTGAGGTTATATATGTACGGACCACAGCCTTCGCCAATAATGCTGTTAGTTCAGCGCTCTTTCCCGTCCACCTCTTCTATCATTGAATGTGCTCGCGCTGCAGAAAATATGATCCAACACCAACTAGACCAACAACCTCTATTTTTCTATCATTGATACTGAAATTTCTTTTGTCTTGTTAAAGGCACAAGGAAAATCGCCTTACAGTAAGCGGATGTGATGCCTGAAAATGACAGAGTATGATGCGTGAGAATGATTGCGTTTGGTTTGGTTTATGGAGTTTAACGTCCCAAAGCGTGTCAGGCTATGAGACACGCTGTAGTGAAGGACTCCGGAAATTTCCACTACCTAGGGTTCTTTATTCCGCACTGACATCGCACAGTACACGGGCCGCTAGAATTTAGCCTCCATAGAAATTCGATTGCCGCGGCGGGGATTGAACCCGCGTCTTTCGAGAATGATTGTGTAATCTTTACCTAATATGTGCCGTTCCAAATCGGAAACCAGCAGCCATTTGGATCTTGCTTCAATAGAAATCCATCTTGAATGCGGAGCACGGTCCGTTCAAAGCTGCTGTGACATGAAAAATTTTGCAATGGTCAAAGTCTGGATATCATTTTGGGATTTTACTTTTAAGCCACACTTCCCTTTCACACTTGAAGCGCGCAAGCTGAGTTTTTTTTCAGGACAGAAGAAAATAAAATTACATGGCTCGTAATGCAAATGTTTGAAGCAGTTGCGTTTGCCTTCAACGGGAAAATAAATACAGTACTGTAATTTGCAGATCTGTGAACAGACACTCGGTAAAATATTAAAGAATCGTTACTTCGTGTTACGATGCCGAGAGTATTTCTTTGAACTTTTGTTTGAATAAGACTTTGCAAGAATGCTTTTAATTGCATTCATAATACTCGCAGATGCCATTAGCAAATTTTTTGAAGTTTTAAATATGGCTTCCCAGCGCACTAGGCTTTCTTGTACAGAGTACTAGCTGGTTGTACAGCGCAATTCAGAAATGCGAAATACGCCGGAGCCTCCCTGTAGAACGTACAAAACGAGCTCACGCACTGCGATCGTTCAGTGCTTCTAAAAGGATTCAGCGGCAACAAGTTAAAAAAAACGCCCAAGCATGCAATCCCCTTTATCATGATTTGATCGTGACGCAAAGTGCAGTTGTGTATACCAGAAAATATTATGAGAACAACAAGCGAAGCTTCTGTACAGAAAACTTCTGGAAGCTTTTAATCAGAACTATGGTATTTTGTTTTCATTGAATAGAACTACTTTGAGGTCGTTGTACCCAACCCCCGCGGTCAATGGCATATGCAACTCGTGTGCGCAAACAATATGGGGACAGGTAGCATGCATAAAAAAAAAGAACTGCCTTTTCACGAATCAAAGTTCATTATATGCGTATAATTGAATTCGGCTACGGGATATAATAAGAATTGTTATTCCACGTTCCGCAATGCTTGTTTAACTCATATCATTTAGACATGGCAGCTGGATTACACTATCTGGTTATACGACCCGTCACGACCACGGTCTAGGAGCTTCGAGGACAAGTTAGGGTATATAAAGAGTGTTGGGAAAAAGCTGCCTGACAAACCCGACCTTTGCAACACACGTGGAGTCGAGAATGCAGCGCATTTGCTTGGCTCTCCTGCTTGGCGTCGCCCTGCAGCTGACGGTGGCAAGAGCTGATGAAACCAGCGAGGTTCCGGACAGCTTCAAGGTAATACCATGGGGGAGTGCAGTGGTGTAGGTGAAGTTAAGGATGGCAGTTTCCCGCGCTCACGAATGCTGGATGATTCGTATAAGATGCAACTCTAATATACCAAATGTCATGGCTGCTTTCATGCTCACCCCTATTTTGAAAAGAACTTTTCATAGAGTTTCGGTCTCAATTATTTAGGAAAACACTATTCCCATTGTGTCATGTTAATCGGTTTGGTCCCAGCTTGCAAAAAATAGCCATCTTGATTAGGTCGCTGACTATAAAGACTATAAACCTGATGTATAGGCTTAGTTTCTTCTTTAAATACTTTCTAGGGTTTCCTTTATTCTTGGAGTACACTTAAAAATCAGTATGCTAGAGTTATTCCCTTAGTGTTTTTTCTACGAAGGCTTCGGCAAATTTTATAGAACGCGTTATGCCCATACTAAGCATTTTTCAGGGAAATATTGCCGCCCTTGCTCTCTCTGATGATGATGAATTTTGCTTTCATGTGGCGAAGTGTGACTTACTCTCTTTATTGATATTGCCGTTTATAACACGGGTAGTAGCTGTGCCTGCGAAAGTAGTTGTTACTCTTACAAGTTTTCGTCAGCGTTCGCTGCAAAGTTGTCAGAATTGCCGCATCGCATGTTTCAACACTTAACCACAGCGACCAAAGCCACCAGCGATCAAACTTTCTTTACTCATCTGTTATATAAGCGCACGTTGTCATCTGAAAGGTGGTCACGCAGTTTCAGGAAACTCGTTATTAGAGCAGTGGGAAAAATAAGGAGCAGCAAAATCCGCACTAACATATTAAGATAAAATCAGCGGAGCTAAATATTATTTCAGCGAAGTATAGTATAACGCTGTATAATATAATGCTATATACAAATAGAGCTGTGGCTGTATATCCTGCAGCTCCACATTACCTCAAAATGAAAGTTTGGTTTGTTCGCATGGCGTCTTCATTACGAAGATGAGATTTAGCTACTCTACTGTCCACAATATTGTAGTTTAGGCCGGTTATGTTGGGCGATTTACCCGTCTCCTATTCATCCATGTTAAGCCTAAAATAGTCTGCTGTCTGTATTGACACCCTGGCAGTTGCTGTGCCAAGCATATTTTATTTTGTGTAAAATTATGATTCCTGGTCATGCGAGCTCTGTTATTGAGTGTTCCGGTGCTCCAGTGCATGCCATGCAGTGTATACCATGCATACCATGCATGTCCTCCAGTGCATACCATGCAGTTGAACGTGTGCGTGTTTCACGTCACAGCTGTGTCGACAGGGTTAATATACTGTTCGTTCATAATGTGTTTGAATACGACTTCCATTCGGAAGCTGCATTAGCATGCGCCTTAGTGTGACACTAACGCTGTGCAATTATGTAATATCCAATGCGAATTAAAAGAATCCAGTTGACAAGAAAAACGACATAGCACAGCAATGCTTGTGTAGCTCGGACGGCTTACTGGGACGGCAAAGTAGAGATCAAGACTTGCCATGGCGCTTTGCAAAGTCAGCATTTACTTTCCAGTGTGTGGCATACGAGCCATCTTGAGTGTCCCATGTAAAGGCCACATATTGTCGTCCGCTCTCCCCCCGTCACTTTTTGAGCAAGGGTTGCCACCGGAAAAGCTGCAAATTCAACCAAAGGAGAAGACAGATCCGCATAATATCGAACAACCGGGAAGAAAACCCGAGAATAGGTTTGCTTTTAGCTACGGTATAAATGCCTTGCCGAAAACATCACTGGGGCCCTTCCTGACTGAGACGTACTTCAGAGTTGCAAGCTGTGCAACAAAATCCTCGAAAATTGCCTAATCTTAACTGTCATCGTGAGTACACGTTGCAAATAATAATCCAACATTTCCGCTTAGGCGATACCAATTGAAATATTTTTTTTACAGCTACCTAGGAAAAACCAATAGTTTTGCCTGTTTTATGATCCTTGCTGTTCTTGTTTATAAACCCCCCCCCCCCCTTCCCCGTAAGTAAGGCCCCGGGCAGTTAGGGCATGTAAATAAATAAATAAAACGAATAAATAAGAACGTAAGAAAGAAACGATTACGATTCAATAGCTATCTCGTATGTCTGGTGGAAATAACAGCCCGAACGGCAGCAACATTCCAGTTATTAGTGTCAGCACCCTTACAATCAACTTCGTAAAGGGGAGTTATGAAATCGCGTACTGCAAAATATTTTTTAATAGTGAGGTTTTGTAGTGCAAAACCAAGAGATTTGACTTTTTAATAATAATAAATCAGTGGAAGCAATCTGTGCGCGAAGATAACAGCACAAACTATAAGCAACTTGCATGAAAACAGGCTGAGTGCATACGCAAAAACTTCAGTGTGTTAATCTCCGGCACAATCACTGAATGAAGCATGCAATTGTCTAGGCTTAGCGAAATCTACGCCTCGTCTGGTGAATACGTAGAGGAAAAAAACACAAATCAGGTGGAAGAAGTAGCTGTGCAATCATCAGTTAAGGTTCAGCCTAATACAACTTGCACGCCGTGAGTCTTTTATGTATTAAAGGCTTTCGCTCTTCCAGTCCTGCAAGATGCATGCAGCATCTCCGTGCCGTATGTGAGAACTTCGTAGATCTCTAGACTGCCGGTTCCGACCTTAGTTGTCATAGGCCAAGGAACTTTATTAGAACACCGTAGTGGCACCAAGAGCTCAAGTGAATATTCACATTCATCTTCCCTTCTTTCTCTCTTTGTTTTTACCCTTTGCCACGTGTAGAATAAAATCATGCATTGCCTCGATAAGCTCCCTGCATATCATTTCTTCTTTGTTTGTCTCTTAGAGTGTTATGCAAATAGCGCATCTACATACTCCAATAACTATTAAGTATAAAAATTTTAAACCCACGCATCTATTCCTTGTATCAACATGATGCGGTGTGTCTGCAAAACTTGCAAGGAACACAAGGATTGCTTTGTGAGTGCAAGACAGTTTCTGTGAAAACTGTCGCAGAGTGGTAAGATATTGAGAGCTATTTTCAAAAACGTGATTTTGATTTGTCGCCACTGATTCTCAATATTATGCGTCCGAAAAACGCTTTTATTCACCATATGGTGTAGAACCGCCGCTCTTTCTCTGCAAAATGCCTTTTTTTTCTGTACTTCTCTCTTACGCAGTTATTCAACAAATTTCCCTTCGCCGTTGCCATTTCTGACAGTAATAACGACACCATATTTGAGTGCCTGACGGCTAAGAGAGCATGGTTTGACATGGGGGCCAAGAAAGGCGAATATATCTGGCTTCTGAGAGGCCATCATGAGAATCCCAAGTAAGTTTTTGCTTTCAAAGCTCAAAGCACCATCGGATAAAACACTCTGTGCAGTATGCTTGGGCTTTCTCAGCGCGGCGTCGCATTCTATATAGTAGGTTTCCGGAAAACGTCCAGAGTTGGGCTTCATGGCTGTAGACTGGTAATGAAATATTTTATGCCGTTTTTCCTCCTTAAAACTAAAAGAAACGATTTGGGACACACTCCAGAATAGTAATAGAAAAGAATTCGTCCACTGTTAAGCATTCTAATTTGAACTTCAATGAGGTGACATGTCATGTCAAAAACGGCGCGAAAATTACGGTGCTAGCAAGATGATAAGTCAATGGCTTTTCTGGGCATGAGAACAGAGTACTGGACACGAAAAAGTAAAAAGAGTTGCGAACTGTAGAAACAAAACGAACTATGCCGCTCCGTAAATTAAACAGCTGCCAAGGCCTGCAAGGGACAGGCTTGCTAAAACGCCAAAAGACAGGCACTACGCTTCCTAGTCAGGAAAATATTTCGTAATGAGTGCCAGTTCCTGTTATTCGTGTGCATTTTGAATATCTTGTGAATACCTCAGACATTGAGAACAGCAATAACACGACGGAAGGCAGACCAACTAAAGAGCAACAGATGCGAGTTGTGCTATCACGATTGTGCTATCACGAGTTGTGCTATCACGGACTTAAATAATTTAGTCCAGTCGTCCACCAAAGATTTAAATTTCGCATAGAAGGTCCAGGAACAAGTTCAAAGGCTCATTTTTTTGTGATATCTTATCTTCATAGCATGCGTAGCCACTTCGAAATTTGGGCTGCACAGAAATGCCGTGGAAAATATTGAGTGGAAGTTATATTTGCGAGTGCTGTTTGGCTTCTACTCAAATAATAATAAAAATGCTTAGCAGGGGCGGCGACCCTTGTAAAAAACTCGAGCGTTCACATTTCTTTGTTATTGTCTGCAGAAAGACTGTCTCATTCTACGTGGCGGAAGGAAGTGGCCCCGACACTTTCTTGTACATGGAAGGCTCAGGTGAGCACTTTCAAATATAATTTATGAAGAGGCATGTCTCAAAATTCCGCCGCACGAAGTGGACACATTCAAGCGTGGCTAGCTTGTAACAGCCGCTTGCAACTGCTAAAGCGCAGAGAAGAATGCATTATCAACAGACCGAAAGGTCGTGTAGATTGTGATGCTTGACTGCAAATAAAAAAAATTCATGACACAAAATTCATTACACTTTTAAATTCGTTACATTGTATCAAATGCGAGCTGTTTCCAAGACATATTGGAGTAGTTATTTTGCTACCGGCGCAACTGCCTAGTGAATCAGATAATACTGCCGTATTGCTGTTGAAGCAGGGCTTTAAACCTTTTCCGCAACAGAGAATTAATAATAAACATGCTTTATATGCAGATCAGGAATCGTATTGGAAGCGTATTTAGCTTTAGATATGCATTCCACTGCCTGTCTCTGATCAACAATGTAAAATGAATTTACTAATGTACAACTTTCATTGGGAACGCATAACAGTAGTGTCTGTGTACTTGCAGAAGACGCCAAACCCGAGGTTGGGAGATTCTACTACACGGACTATGAAACCTGCGGCATTCTCGAGATGCCCTACCATGGAAAGCGTGAGTACTGCACTCTAAATAACATTTATCTTCCTCGGGTGCAGGATAACATTTCTTCTACAGTGAGAGTCTCATGCTCGTCTTGCGGTTTGCCAGACAAAACTCCGGTTCGAACTGGTTCCATCTTCTTTATATGGTATGCATGAGTCATCACCTAAATTGTCGAGTACCTTCATTGGAATAGCATATGGCATTATTTAAACTTACCAGCTATTTCGCTTCAACCCATCCGCTAATTCTTCCTAATCATCATTACGACATTTGGTTAGATGGGCCTTCAACTTGCAAGTTTTAGCGGTCCTCAGATCTTCAAATTTGGCGGTCCACTGCTGTTTATGTGGTGTTGATGACGTCACGACGCTTTCAATCGCATTCATAGACCAGGGGAAGTCCTCATACCACTTCTGCAGCATTGGTGCAGCAGATAAGCGATACGCGACTGCCATTGCAGGCAGCTATTTGAAACCCAGCCACCGATGAGTACTGTGAGACCCAGGTTGCTATTCTATTGCTCCCGTAGGGCTCATGCATGGGGACACGACGGGCAGGCGGCCGTTGCATTGAATTTGCTGAAATCATTTCATTTCCACGGGGGGTGGGTGGCCCACAACCCGGTGGACAGGTTGCCACGTACCATGGTGGCCAGGTTCTGACGACCTCGCCAGTTCACGTGATCTCTCTTGACCAATCAGAAATTTGACAGCCACCTCGAGCACTTGGTCTGCAGTTTGCCCCCAATCTGAATGTCATGTGGTGATGACATCGCAAGTTCATCTGACCTCTCTCGACTAGTCAGAGAATTTCGTCAGAGAGAAGAAAGAAATTTTATGTCAGAGGAGAATGTAAATGTTTTCGCATTAATATACGGCAAAAAAATCGATACTAATTGTGGTTAACACTTTTCAATGTGACACCGCAGCTCTTAATGTCCAGGTCAGGATATATTGTCAGGTAAACAACTGCTGCGATGAGCGGCATCTAATGCACATTATTCTATACTTCCTCAGCCTTTTTCTCTATTCGTACGGCGCACTTTCAAGTCCTGAATACCAAACTTCGGCCTATGAGGGATTAAAGAGTGTGTCCAGCATATCGAGTTGGAAAAAATGCCGCCGTTTTGTATAACTGAAGGCAATAGTGCAATGGATAGAAGCAACATCGGCATCTGCACATCCGTTGGACATCCGTTGAAAACGACACAAAGTAAACATGACTAACCATAAAGCGATAAGAACGTGAAGTAACCTTTGAACGATTTGCTTAAATAAGTATTACAACAAAGAGCTTCGGTTTTAGTTTTACGATGAATGTATTTCACAGCACAAGGAAATAAATTCGCGACCTTAATCCCGAACTTCTTCTCGACCGCATGAATTAGACCCTCCTGGTGGAAGTGAACAGAACGCTGGCTTTCAAGTCAGATGCACAGCAGCTGATGCTTTAATACTATGATGTTCACATACATAGAAAGGCAAATATAGTTTTGACAGAGAGGCCACATTTAAAAATGAAGTCCTCTTTTATTTTGTTCTTATTTCGCTACCTACATGCATATTAGGCGCTGAAAATTGACCACGCACATTTTCAAAAGATTCGGGGAGTGCTGCCCAAAAACATTGCCTAACTGACTTCATCAAATCATCCCAAATCTAAAGGAAAGACGTAACCAATACTAAAGTGAATTTCCTAGCGTGAAATTCAAGAAGGCCTTTTTGTTAACCAATATTGAAGTAACTCTCCTAGTGGGAAATTCAACAAGACCTTTTTGTAAACCTGATTGCCTGCAATAGGGTATTCCAGTTGATTTTCATAGTCTATAGTTAATATACCTTTTTTTCCTTGAGTGTATTAATACTTCGGGCTTAAAATTTCTACTCGGGTACTCATCATGGCAATTCTTTAGAAGTCTGGTAACAGTTACCATGCTTTAATATTTTAAAGCGTTTTCCTTTCTAAAGCCCAGTTTTTGTCTTGCCAGTGCAATGTTAAAGGAAAACCGGCTACAAACTGAAGTTGGCGTCTATCCATAGATCAATGTGTTCTAACTAGAAGGACGGTGCTTTCACTATCAGCGGAACATTTGTTAGCTTGAAAGGACGGAATGAAAATTGCACTCAAGTCTCGCTGCCAGTGGCGGTTTTTGGCAAGCAAATTGCGGTGATGTCAAGGCAATTTTTTCATGCGGATCTCTGAGGCATGGCTTAAGCGTCATGCACTTTCAAAACGGGAGTAGATGAATTTTTTCAGACATAACGTCTCGGGTTTGAATTGCAATAACACACAAAAGTATGCATCCCTAACTTGAGTTTCCACATCAATGTGTACATATTTTTCCACTAAAGAAATAGTCTACAACTGAAGAACAATCATACTTTCGACTTTCATTAAGAACAAGAACTGTTTGTAGTTAACGTAAGTGCCTTATTAATGTTCCCTGTCCCTGTGTCCACGGTACACACGTGTTTCTTGACTGAAGTTGTTATATAGAAGCGTTTACACTTACACCTTCCACTTTACTAATCATAAAACAGCTGGAAAAGCGCTGTACCATGTTGTCAGTCCTGAAGGTCGACCAGAGCCAGGTCTAGCTGCAAAAAGGCAGCGTTTTTTTTAGCCACAATTTTGTTCGTATCTTCTAAAAACAATACAAAACAAAACATTTTTTCCTCCATCATCATCATCATCACCCTGTCTACGCTCACTGCAGGACAAATGCCCCTCCCATGTCTCTCCAATTAAAACTGCCTACGCCAGCTTCGGCCATCGTATCCCCGCAAACTTCTTTGTCTCATTCGCTCACGCAACTTTCCGCTGCCCCAGTTAAGATTCCATTTTCTTGGAATACGCTCCGTTACCCTTAAGTAGCAGCGTTTATCTTGCCTTCGCAATCTTCACAAAGAGTAATTTATCACTTTTTCCCGCATTCCACAGAGTGCATCCTCTGGGCACCGGTAGATAAGAAAGATTCGCTGCCCCAAAAGTGCCTAGAGGAGTTCTCTAAACACTGCGGCGTGGCAACTCCACTCTACAGCAAGGACATCTGCAAAGACGAAGAAATTGCCGACTGGTGAAGTACGTGTTTACGGCGTCAAGTATCGAATATCATCACTACTACACTAGCGGCGCATTATACTCTGACTATCGCCAAAATAGAACAATTTCCCAGGTATCAAATAGGCTGTTAAAAGAGGAAACGATTCCTAACCGATTTCATGCAGAATCACCACAGCGCCTGTCATGCGTTAGACGCCTTCGTAACAGTAAGATAGAAGAGCACCTACATGCAGTTAATATCACTTCAGTCAGAACAGTGTCAGATAACGAAGCTTCCTTCATGAAGATATAATTTAATTAGAACGAAACCATATTTTAGACAACATTTCTTCCCTTCTACTAGTCTCTCGGCTTCCGTCAGAGGCAGTTATGCATTAATGACTTAACTGTACTCATCTCTAGACGCTGGGTCACGAGGTAACCTATCATGTAGGTTGGAATATAATTTAATTGAGTGTGGATATTGTTCTGTGTCACTGCTGATCGAAGAATTTTCTCTCATGCTTTCAGAACAGCCAAGAAATTGGGACGCATTGTTGTATTGATGGCACTGCTCATAGAAATGGACGTGCTTTACTGCAAACGGTGAAGATTTTGTGTTTGCAAAATAAAGAACACTAAAAATGATTTGGTAAAGAAGAATGCTTTTTCACTTTCTTCTTTCCTTGTTATAAAGTTGTTGATAACCTAATATTTCTAATTCAAGGCTTTTCTGCGTTATTGAAAGTCCCTACTAGTCATTGATGGCTATATGAACGTTAAAAAAAGATTAAGAAAATAGGATGCATTCAAACGAGACATTTCTTGCGAAGAGCCCAAAAGAAACTTTTCTTGAACTGTTCAGTTTACACTGCTGGAAAATCGCTTTGTCCTTTTCTGATCTTGAAGTCAAGTAATTACTAAGTGCAAGTGATTCTCGAGAAAACATGCCAGCGAAAAACAAGGGGTCTGCTTCACAGAAATAGAGTTTGAGCAAGAGTAGAGGTAATGTGTTCAATAAAAGTTCGCATAATGAAAGAACTCTCCGGATAGGCAAATTTACGCGCAATACTCCATCGCTTTGCACTAAACACCTCAGTATTAAAAATCACTTTCGCAATTCCTTCTGTAGAGGTTACCATCAATTATTCCCTATTTTGTAGTTCGCTTTCTCTAATCTGGAGGCTCTATGAGTACGTCTTTGAAGCAGAATCTCGAGTCATGTACGTCTACAACCATAAAGATGTATTTATTCCGTTTTTCGAACATCGTATTAGCACTCGAGGAACTTGGTTGGATGCTAACATATGGGAACTGAAAGATATAGAATTTGGTTTCGTGTTCGCTCAGTGGTGCATTCAGCTCCTGTTTTGAGAATTTGTTACTTTAGGCACGGAGAACGTCGGAGGGCTTAAGTAAGCGCATGATCGTGGCGCCAAATTTGATTTGTCCTCAGTCATCATTTACGTTGTACGAATTGTTTTCATTTCTTTCGATCGCTTTGCTCATTTAAACGTAATTTCATCCTTTCTCGTCAGGCTGCAACTGTGTCAGTACATTGAAGCTACAACTGCTGTATCTACCTCTGATATGAGAGTACCTCCAAAACTCAACCCACCTCAATTCAGTCCTCGGAGCTATTTTACGTTCATGGCCATTATTGGCGCTGACTACTTTTCCTATGCATTTGTATCCGCACACAACTTCCCGTTCTTCGTCCTTAAGTTTGAACAGTGTTCCTATCTCCGACTACCCAATGTCCATTGACGACAAGATATGAGCGACACTAAAATATTCTTCTCATTATTCGAAAGACACAAAATCCTGCCTTGCGTGCTTAGGTCCTCAACCATCCTGGCCAATCCGTCTTCTGAGTAACTAAGGAGGGCAATGTTTTCAGCAAATATTAGATTACCAAGATATTCTCTATTAAGTGTTATCTTAAAGTCTAATTAATATAGTTGCCTCAGTACCTGTTGTAATCGTGAGGCGTTCATAACTGCACAGGCCGCAACTGCCTGCACTGCATCGTTCCTAATTGTGATTCTATTTCTTTCCATGACGAAAATTAAGGTGTGCCATGAAAGTAACTTTACCGCTTTATTACCACGTCCATGCATTTCGACCAGCATGCCAGCACCGAAGCCAGACACTATTTAACCTGCCACAGATATTATTTAACCGTCCACAAACGTTACATACAGCTTTAGCTGTTAAGTCAGCCACAAGACAAAATGAATTTTCGCACATGCTGTCGGTTTTGTTCCGGCGAGAAACTCGCTCTCTATTTGGCATCTTCAGAGGGTGTGACTACAGACCGGAGAGCAGGAAGACGGTGAAAATGTCTTCTAAACAAAACTCTTTATTTGATCTGACTTGCGCCTTCAAAGAACAGAATAAGTCGGCGCCGGAGTAGCAACAAGCGTGCTTGGTGGCCCTCGAACCGAATACCCGCCGCTCCCGGCCGTGCTGAATTTAAAGATGATAGCGAACTTTCGAGATAAAACGTGCAATGTTACTAGAACGGTCCGGAACAACGGAGATGCGGCTTCGCGGGGATGCGATCAGTCGAGACAAATCTGGTCTCTTCTTGCATCACAAGGTGAAAATGCAGCGCGCCGGCAGCTTTGAAGAATGAACAAACAGCCACTACAAAGACTGGCGGCAACAGCTAATACTTCAAAATACGACGTATCTAGCAACAAAGAAAAAAAAAAAGACAATTGGTTGATGAACGCTTAGATATGTTATTTTTCTAGGATTCAAATATCATCCGAACCATTTTTACGAGTGGCACGCGTGGTGGGCACATGCGCTTCACAGTTGCTATTGTGTACACGCACTTAGAGAGAAGTAACGTTCAGCACACCCAGTGCTACCGGCTAGCATACCCACCCAGCTCTGTTTCCATTGTCACCAACATGAGTTCCAGCCACCCACTCTATGACCAACATGTAACCAACAAGCCCAGTTTTGCCACAGTCGTTACCAACATGAGCTTCCATCACGTCAACCGCGCTACCTCCTTACGAGGTAGCATACTTTTAAAACGAGTGTTCCGAAGCGCTTTATTGTGCAGCCTTTAAGCGGGAGCATGGGGCTCAAAATGACTAAACCAGTATAAAAACAGTTCTCAAACAAGTTTTTTCTCGCTGCCCGGTCAGGAAAATGGAATTAATTTCCGAAAATGAAGGTTTACAAGAGTTCAGTAAAAATACAAAGCATCAGAACTTCATTCTGGAGCCCCGTGAACAATTGGAGCGCTGAAGTACCCTGCCAATTCAATTCTGTAGACGTGTAGATTACTGCTTCTTTATATGTTCCAGGAGTTATAATATAATTAAAATGTTGTTGGCAGTGCTAAAGTAGCTGGCAGTAGCAAGAATAGCAAAGAGACCTCCGTGCGATGTGCTTTTGTCATTATTTAGCCCTCGTGCGAGTGTCAGGGCACTTTTATTTTTTTTTAAAGCCCTAAAATATGTCACTTACTTTACCGACAGGGCAGTTTCCCAGCGAAGCGCGTGATTTCCGGCGTAATTGAAACCGCCACGGAACAGTTGTCAGATATGTTCAGGGAAACTGCGGGGCAGAAACCAGCACCGCCCCTATGTGTCTCGGGTATCTCTTACCTTTACTCCGCCAGACAGTCTGCCACGGGCAATCGATTGCATTTACATGATTGACTTGGGCAGCAAGGCGGAAGGGAATTCTGTATTGGATCCATCAGAGGGCCTATTGAACTCGCGTCATTCACACTCGGAAGGCGAACTGCGCTGGGTGTGAAGTGTTCGTTTTTGTTTTGTTCTGTTTTTTTTTTGCGCGAGCACAATGACCCAGCACACAAAGGCGAGAATAAAAAGCGTGTTCGTTAGCGAGTTCCTCAGAACTTGCAACCCCTGGAACACATCGATTGAACCACGCAGCGCATTTGCATCGCTCTCATTCTTGCTGTTACCCTGTAGCTCTCGCTGTAGGCACCTGATGAAGACAGCAGCGATGCTCCGGACGACTTCGATGTAACGTCCTAAAACGGGCGGACACCGCGGGAATGTGGTCAGCTTTTAAAAACCATGTCTAGACGTGTCCTCTTGACCCCAGTGGTTACACAGAATTGCAGCAGCGGACGATTTTGCCCGTGGTTCAGGTTTCATATAAAACCATCACCTAAGTACCTTATGTATTGGAGCTTAAACAGAGAATTATATGAACAAACTTAACTAAGTGTGCACTACCCTTCACCAGCAACTTTCTTTGCTCTAATTAAAATGTGGCATTTCATGCTTTCTCTCAACATTCACGGAAGTATACAAAGACATGTAATTTGTGAAAACAAAACCGGAATGTAGATATTTCCTGCTCTCACAGCACAACCTCATATATTGTTTTGCCACTGACATATAAAACAAGTTTCGCGCTCATTTTCAGCATGTAGCGTTCACAAAGTGCTAAATTACTCTTCGTTTTCTCTCGTACACTAGCTGTTTCATTGTCGGCAGTATGCCATCATTTACAACAAAAGTTGGAGGCTTGTCAAGGTTAAGCCCAGTGGATGTGAAGCAGCCTTAGTTTTGCATTCTTATTATTAACATCCTTAGCGTTTGGAGGCATCTTGACCGCATACACGCCCGGCGCAAAGACGCTGGCGCGGTTGCGGGCTCAGCGACAGACGCGACGGCGGGCGCGCGCCGCCTCATCCCTGGCGTGACGTCACATATCACGTGATGCAGCGATGGTGGCGCCGCTGCCGCGTCGCGCGCGACGGCGCGAACCGAAGCGTGGAGGCCTCCGCCGGGCGACGTCCGACGGCGCGATATGAGGCCCCATCTGCAGCCGGTGTGACATCATCACGTGACGTCACATCATGTGATCTCACTTCAAGGTCAATGGTGGCCACCGCCGGGCGTCGCGCGAAGGCCCGAAACCTACGTTAATAGGCTTCGCATAAAACGCTGTGCCGCGAAACGGCACAGTGCGGACCAGAATTGTAATAATTAAAACGTCGTCCGAAGCAACGCTGGAAGACGAGCCGCTGCTTCCAGAATACAGATGTCCTAGAACAGCAACGTGCAGTCAGAATTGATTTGCTTTATGCGTGTATATCAGATATTATTTGCAAGATTAAACGGGAGCGAATTGAAGCCTGAAGTGCTAGAGCACGTAATTCCAATTGGACCTAACTACGGCGATAAACCGTCTATTCTGTATGCTGTTACGACACCACTTGTTGTTCTTGAAGCAGTCAGTGCTCATGACACTGCTTTTTCCGGGCACTTGTCATTCACTCAGATATTCAGAAAATTCCCATTCGCCATTGCTACTGCGGACAGTAAAAACGGTTCCATATCTGAATTCATGACTCGTGGTTTGACAAGGATGCCAACAAGGGCGAATATATTAGGCTTTTGAGGGGCCATGGTAACCAACGAAAGTAAGCTTCAATTTTTCCAGGGCAAGCAATCATCGCAAACAACAGTCTCTGTTGCGTTCCCTCCATTTTTTATTGACGGGCAGCGTTCAGTATGTAGGGGTGCGTTTATTAGGCGTCCTCAAGAGACCGAACCGCCGTGCAGGATCTGGCAGCGTAGACGGTCGTAGCCAGCACCAAGAGAGCGGGGGAAACTTCGTCGTCGTCAGGCGCAGCGTAGTGTCGGCGCATAACTTCGTCGTCGTCAGGCGCAGCGCAGTGTCGGCGCATGGCGGTAGCGGAACCTGTCACAGTTGGCACACTACAGTTTCCCCCCGGTGAAAAGGAGCCATCCTGGCGTCTTAAGGGGAAGGAAGAACAGAGGGGTCGTAGTACGGCTTCAGTCGGTCGACGTGGACGGTTTCGCGGCCACGGCGACGCAAGTCCGCAGCGGGTGCAACAGGCTCAACAATATAATTGACCGGAGATGTTTGCTTGAGAACCCGGTAGGGACCATGATACCGATGCAGCAGTTTCCGCGAAAGGCCGGGAGTTGTGGGAGGCACCCAGAGCCACACAAGGGAGTCGGCAGGGTAGGAGGTAGAGGCCGCGGAAGTGTCGCGGTCATGTTTTTGCTGCCACTGGGTCTGCGTGGTAAACGAGCGAGCAAGCTGGCGGCATTCTTCGGCGTACCTGGCAGCGTCGGACAGTGGCGTGGACTCGGAAATGTCGGGTTGGTAGCGAAGAAGAGTATCCATCGTGCAGGGGGGCTCTCGGCCGTACAGAAGAAAGAAGGGAGATAATCCAGTGGTGGTTTGTGTCGCAGTGTTATATGCGTAGGTGACGAAGGGAAGAACTTGGTCCCAGTTGGAGTGGTTGGCGTCGACGTACATGGACAGCATGTCACTGAGGGTTCGGTTGAAACGCTCGGTCAGGCCGTTGGTCTGAGGGTGGTAAGACGAAGCGGTTCGATGGATAATGCGGCATTCCTTGAGAAGGGCCTCAAGAGCGTCAGACAGGAATACGCGTCCACGGTCGCTGAGCAGTTCTTGAGGAGTACCATGGCGAAGAATCAGGTTCTTTAGAAGAAAGGACGCCACGTCGCGGGCGGAGGCAGATGGTAATGGAGACGTTTCAGCATAACGTGTGAGATGATCCACGGCCACGATAATCCAGCGGTGACCAGCGGGAGTGGGAGGGAGGGGGCCGTAGAGGTCTATGCCAACGCGGTCAAACGGGCGGTCAGGGCAGGGTAACGGCTGCAGTGGAGCAGGCGAGGTGTGAGGCGGACATTTACGCCGTTGACAGGATGGGCAGGATCGCACAAAGTGGCGAACAAAGCGGTACATGCCACGCCAGTAGAATCGGAGACGCAGACGCGTATAGGTTTTCAACACGCCGCCGTGGGCACACTGGAGGTCTGCATGGAAAGCGGCGCAAATGTCGGTGCGTAGATGGCGGGGGATCACTAGGAGCCATTTGCGTCCGTCGAACAGGTAATTGCGACGATAGAGGAGACCGTCCCGAATATAAAAGTGACGGGCTTGACGTAAGAGGGAACGGGACGAATTATCAGTCGTAGGACTCGAAAGGAAGTTAATAAGAGAGGCGATCCAAAGGTCTTTCCGCTGCTCGGTGGACATGTCGGCAGTGGCAAGCGAGGACAAGTCGTAAGCAGACACAGGAGCAGGCGATGAAGCACTAGGTAGCGGCGAGCGGGAAAGAGCGTCCGCGTCATTATGCTTGAGGCCAGAGCGGTAAATGACATGAATGTCATACTCCTGCAATCGCAGAGCCCAGCGAGCTAGGCGCCCTGACGGGTCTTTGAGAGAGGCCAGCCAGCACAGGGCATGGTGGTCGGTTACTATACAGAACGGGCGACCGTAGACATAGGGACGAAATTTTCCAATGGCCCAAATGATGGCCAAACATTCTCGTTCGGTAACAGAATAGTTGGCCTCCGCTTTGCTCAAGGTCCGACTGACGTAGGCGACCACATATTCACGGAAGCCAGGTTTGCGTTGGGTGAGAACGGCACCCAGTCCAATACCGCTGGCGTCAGTGTGGATCTCAGTAGGCGCAGTCGGGTCAAAGTGGCGCAGGATGGGAGGCGAAACCAAAAGGCGGCGCAAGGTGTCGAAGGCGTCATCGCAAGCAGGCGTCCAAGCGGAGAGGTTGGAGCTGCCTGCGAGTAGCTGGGTCAGAGGAGCGATGATCGTGGCGAAATTCAAGATGAAGCGACGGAAGTAAGAGCAAAGGCCAACGAAGCTACGGAGCTGCTTCAGTGATTTGGGCTTCGGAAATTCGGCAACTGCACGAAGTTTGGCGGGGTCCGGAAGAATGCCGTCTTTAGAGACTACATGTCCTAAAATGGTGAGTTGTCGGGCAGCAAAGCGGCACTTTTTCAAATTCATCTGGAGCCCAGCGTCAGTAAGACAAGTCAGAACGCGCTCAAGGCGGATGAGATGAGAAGAAAAGTCCGCAGAAAAGACGAAGATGTCATCGAGATAGCAAAGACAACTCTCCCACTTGAGTCCACTAAGGATAGTGTCCATCAGGCGTTCGAAAGTTGCCGGGGCGTTGCAAAGGCCAAACGGCATGACGTTGAACTCATATAAGCCGTCAGGTGTTATGAAGGCAGTTTTTGAGCGATCTGCGTCAGCCATGGGCACCTGCCAGTAGCCTGACCTCAAATCCAGCTAGGAGAAATACTCAGCTCCCTGCAAGCAGTCCAGGGCGTCATCGATTCGTGGCAGGGGATAGACGTCCTTGCGTGTGATGTTGTTGAGCCGGCGGTAATCAACACAGAACCTGATGGAACCATCTTTCTTTTTTACCAACACAACAGGGGACGCCAAGGGAATGTGGGAGGGCTGTATGACACCCCGACGGAGCATGTCGTCCACGTGATCAGAAATGACGCGGCGCTCAGAAGCCGAGACACGATAGGGGCGCTGGCGAAGAGGGGCGTGTGTACCGTTGTCGATGGTGTGCGCAACGACAGACGTACGGCCCAAGGCAGTCTGAGGAAGATCGAAAGAAGAACTGAAGCGCTGCAGGAAGTATATCAAATACAAAAAAATGGAGCGCACTTAATGTCTGCCTTCAAGGACGTAACGTAGTGGCGTTGATGGACGCAGCAGTGTCTACTGCTTTCCACGCAGACATGTACACTGCATATTATGTGAAAGACCGCATTGCACAGATTTGAAGCCCCCAGTAGCCAAGCTTCTCCGAACGTGTCTGTCTGTGCTTTTCACAGAGATCTTGTTCGCAGTGCCATGAAAAAATTTGTAAAAGGATTTAATTTCCATGCTTTTGCTACTCCTATTTATTGCTGAATGCGCTTTGCATTGCCTTCTAATGCATTGATTTCTGAATCATCCTGAATATAGTAAAAAATCACAAACTATATCGACGTCATTTGTACGGAGATACTCAAAAAGGTCCTATGCACGCATACCTAAGAATCGCGCTGAATACCGCCAACGCCACACTGCGTCTAGGGAAGATGCACGGGGTAGCGGATGAAGAAGAAACAGCAGAAGCGGTTGCTAGGCAACGGCGACTCAGGGTCGTTTGGTAGCTGCACCGAAGCGAGCATACGCGGTGAGCCAAGCTGGGCTCTAGTAGTGTTCCTTTCGCAACAATATGTGCATCGCGACGTCAGTTTTTGAGCTATGACTCGCGTCTTTCCAAGCACTGTCACAGTTCCATCTACCCCGCCCGAGGTCGACGTCTCTCAGATGCACGCCTCCCGCGTTTGCAAGCTCCTTGCCTTCCAAGAGACTACACCTGAACAGCTAGAGCGGAGCAGGCGGGTGCGGTGGCGAGACTTGACGTCTCACACGCTTCCACCAGACGTCCGCGACTTCGGCTGGCTGCGAGGCTGGAGGGTCTTGCGTGCGGGAGTCCGCGTCGCAGCGTGAGGCATCTCACCCTCTTTGCGGTGTCCGCAGTGCGGCGAGACCGAGACTCTCGAGCACGCCTCGTTTTTGTGTGTAGTGGCAAGAACCTTTTGGCGACTTTTGTCGCGTATGTTTTTTGTTTCTCTCGACGCCCGCACAAGACCGCGCGATACGCTCGTGCGGCTGTGACTGTCTGTAGGCGCCTTTGTTTTGTGGTATCAGAAAGGCGCCGCTTCCTTACAGGGCCGACCCTAGCGGGCCATGTTCCCAATGTTGCAGCGAGTGCAAGCATGCCTGTTCCAGCACGCGTGCTTAGACAGGGTGACGCTGCCGGAAGAAGAGTTCCTGCGACGGTGGAGCACCCGCTTCATCGTCGAAAGCAGGGGCTGTGTGACGGTGTGGCTCCTGCCATATTCGCGCGTCGTCGTCATGCGATGTTTGTGCATGGATTTGGTGCGCGGTCTTCCTCCCGCGTGCTTCCCCCGCGCTTATGGACCCTCTTAACTCTTGTACTTTGGACACTTTGTGTATTGGACACTTACGTTGTTTGCGATTGTATGTGTGCCCACCAGGCGACATCTGTCGCCGTAATGTGTTTTTTTTTTGTTTTGTAGAGGGACGGCAGTCCCTTCTACGCTACTGGGTCCAAATAAACTTCTCTTCAGGGGGTAAACTGGTTTTTTGAGGAAAGGAAATGGCGCTCGCATATCTGTTTTTTCAGCCAACATCAGCTTTAGCGGACGCGGTTGTTGCGACGCGTGTCTTTTCTTTTCTTTTCTCTTTCCTCTTATCTTTGAACTCTCTTCTATCAGCACGTGGCAGCGGTGGTGGCTCGGCTCGAGCCAGTCGGCAGGCCCTTGCGCTTTCCTTTTATGCGAAGCATACTACTTTAGCTACCACTTCAGCCCTTCACCGTCGTTATGCGCCTCCAAATCACGTGATACATGACGTCACACCACGTGACACGATGACGTCACGACAGTAGAGAAACGGGGGCCCACCTCGCGCCGTCGCTGTGGTTGTGCGCCTCCAAATCACGTGATACATGACGTCACACCACGTGACACGATGACGTCACGACAGTGGAGAAACGGGGCCCACCTCGCGCCGTCGCTGTGGTTGTGCGCCTTAAAATTACGCGACACAATGATGCTTCGCATTCTCCAGGCTTAACCAAGTTAAGCCTCAGCCACTTTTTTTTATCCTTCACTCAGTTGCAACAACAACACAAAAGCGCAAGGAAAATCGCGTTACAGTAAGCAGATGTCATGCCTGAAAATGACAGATTATAATGCGTGAAAATGATCACGTTTGGTTTCGTTTATGGGCATTAACATCCCAAAGCTACTCAGGCTATGAGGGACGCCGTAGTGAAGGACTCCGGAAATTTCGACCAAATGAGGATCTTCAATGTCCACTGACATCGCACAGTACACGGGCCTCTAGAATTCGCTTTCATCGAAAATCGACAGCCGCGGATGGCATCAAACCCGCGTCATTCGAGACTGATTATATAATTTTTAACTAATAAATGTCGTTCCAAATCGGAAACCAGCAGCCATTTGGATATTGGTTCAATAGAAAATGATCTTGAATGCGGAGCACGGCCTGTTGAATGCTGCTGTTGACATAAAAAAATTTGCAATGGTCAAAGACTGGCTAACATTTTGGGATTTCTTTTGTACAGCCATACTTCCCTTCGCGCTTGAAGCGTCCAAGTTTACTTTTTTCAGAGCCAAAGAAAAGAAAATTGAAATGCTCATAATGCTTTAAAGCAATTGCGTTTGCCTTCTAGAAGAAATTACACAGCACCCTCATTTACAGAACTGAAAACAAGCGCTCGCTAAAATATTAAAAAATCATTACTTCGTGTTACGAAGCCGTAAGTATTTCTTAGATTTTTGTTATTTGAATGCGACTCTGCAGGAATATTTTTAATTCGATGCGTATTACTCGCTGATGTCATTAGAAAATTATCTGCACATGGCATTTAAGATGCCATGTGCAGATGCACTGAGCTTTCTTGTACAGGGTACTAGCTGGTCATTCAGCGTAATTGAGAATTGCAAAATACGCCGGAGCCTCCCTGTAGAGCGTGCAAAACGACCTCACGCACGGCAATTTGTCAGTGCTTCTAAAATAATTCAGCGGCAGCAAGTTGATAAAAAACGCCCAAGCATGCAATCCCCTTTATCATGATTTGATCGTGATGCAAACTGCAGTTGTGTATACCAGAAAATAATATGAGAACAACAATCGAGCCTTCTGTCCAGATAACAACTGGAAATTTTTGATCAAGACAATGTTATTTTGTTTTTATTGAATAGAAGTACTTCGGGGTCGTTGCACCCAGCCCCCGCAGTGACTGGCATATCCGACGCGTGCGGGCGAACAATATGGGGACAGGTGGCATGCATCCCAAAAAAATGAGCCGCCTTTGTGGGAATCAAAGTCCATTCTGTGCGTGTAATTGAGTTCGGGTGTGCGATGTCATATAAATTGTTTTTCCATGTTCCGCAAAGCGTGTTTATCTCTTATCATTTAGACATGGCAGCTGGATTACACTATGCAGTTAATCGACCCGCCACGACCACGGTCTAGGAGTTTCGAGGACAAGTAAGGGTATATAAAGAGTGTTGGGGAAAAGCTGCGACAAGCCCGACCACTGCTACACACGTCGAGTCGACCATGCAGCGCATTTTCTTGGCTCTCCTGCTCGGTGTCGCCCTGCAGCTGACGGTGGCAAGAGCTGATGAAACCAGCCAGGTTCCGGACAGCTTCGAGGTAATACCGCGGAAGGGACAGTGGGGTAGGAGAGGTTAAGGTGCTCACAAATTCTGTCCAGTCCTCTAGACTGCTTCCGTGCGGAGGGATGGCTGTTTCGCCCTCTCACGTATGCCCGATGCTTCGTATAAGGTGCAACTCTGATGTACCGAATGTCCTGGCTGCTTTCATGCTCCCTCGTATTATCCTCTGGACGACAAGATATGCTGCTATACTTTTTTTCATTTTGAAAAGAACTTTTCATGGAGTTTCGCTCTGAATTCTTTAGGCAAACACCACCCCCATTGTGTCACAGTGGTTTAGTCACAGCCTGCAAAAAATAGCTATCCTGATTAGGTCTCTGACTACAATGACTGTAAACACGCTGTATAGGCTTAGTTTCTTTTCTAAATACTTTCTATGGTTCCCTTTATTCTTGCGGGGAACTCAGAAACCAATATTCTAGGGTTATTGTCTTGGTTTTTATTCTACAATTGCTTCGGCAAACTCTACTGAACACGTTATGCCTAATTTAAGGAGTTTTTTTGAGGAAAATTGCCGCTCCCTCTGATGATGATGTGTTTTCCTCTGATGTTGTGAAATGTGATTTAAGCTCTTTTTTTATATTGTCATTTATAACATGGGTAGTAGCTGTGCCTGCGAAAGTAGTTGTTTTTAACTTGAGGACGCTCAGCCATCTTAGAAGTTTTGGTCAGCGTTCGCTGCAAAGTTCTCAGAACTGCCGCATGGCATGTTTCAACACTTTACCACAAATACGAAAGCACAAATTTATTTCCTCATCTATTGTATAAGCGCACGTTGTCATCTGAATGGTGGTCACGCAGCTTTATTAAACTCGTTACAAATGGTCACTTCTGGCCTCCTATTCTTCCAATGGGAGGTATGAGGCCCTTTGAAATCAATGTTTATTTTAATTGTCGCGTAGTTTTAAGGGATTAGGATGAATCTTTTAACGAAGGCGCTTTCCATTTTTTGTATATTTATTTTTCTTTATTGATACACAAAGCAGAACTCCGTATTGGGTTATTAGAGCAGTGGGAAAAATAAGGAGCAGCAAAATCCACACTAACATATTAAGATGAAATAAGCGGAATCAAATATTATTTCAGCAATGTACAGTATAACGCTGTACAATATAATGCTATATATAAACATAGCTGTGACTGGGTATTCTGCAGCTCTATATTACCTGAAAAGGAAGTTCGGTTTGTTCACACGGCATCTTCGTTAGGAAGATGACATTTCCAGAAGCTACTCTACTGTCCACAATATTACTGTTTAGGCCCGTTATGTTGTGCGATTTATCCTCTCCTATTCATGCCAGTTAGGCGTAAATAGTCTGCTTTCTGTATTGACACCCTGGCAGTTGGTGTGCCAAGCATTTTTTATTCTTTGTAAAATTATGATTTATGGTGGTGAGAACTCTGTTATTGAGTGTTCCGGCCGTGAAGTGCCTTCTTAATCTCCAATGCATATCTTGCAGTGTACCGCTTTCTGCCTTTCACGTTGCAGCTATGTCGACAGGGTTAATGTACTGTGCGTTTTTAATGCGTTTGAATACGACTTCAATTCAGTAGGTGCATTAGCATGGGCCCTAGTGTGGCACTAACGTTGTTTGGTGATGTCATGCCCAATGCGATTTCACAGAATCCAGTTGACAAAAAAAGCGACATAGCACAGCAACGCTTGGGTAGCACGGACGGCTCCCACGCGCGACGGAATGGGAGGCAAATTTGAGAATTCAATCCACGAAATGCTGTGCGCCTGACACAAGTGTACCTGTATGCATCTTGTGTCAAATGCTCAAAATGGTGATGAAGACTTGCCATGGCGCTTTGCAAGGGCAGGAGTTACCGTCCATTGTGCGACATACGGTCCATCTTGAGTGTTTAGAGTAAAGGGCACAGATTCTCGTCCGCTATCGCGGGGCACTTTTCGAGCAAGGGTTGCCATCGCAAAAGCTGCAAATGAAACCAAAGGAGAAGAGACGCCCGCATAATGTAGAACAGCTGCGGAGACAACCCGAAAATAGGTTAGCTCCGATATGAATGCCTTGCCGAAAACATCAGTGGTACCTTCCTGACTGAGAGATGCTTGAGAGAGGCAAGGTATGCAACAAAAGACTCAAAAATCGCTTAATCTTAACCGTCGCTGCGAGTACGCTTTGCAACCAATAATCCAACATTTCCGCTTAGGCGATACTAAGTGACATTTTTTTTTTACAGCCAACTAGCAAAAATCGATATTTTGGCATGTTTTGTGATCTTTGCGGTTCTTGTTTATTAAACCTCACCCCCGCCCCTTTGTAAAACCCCCGGGCCCTTAGGGTATGTAAATAAATAATTAAATAAATAAATAAATAAAAAACGCAGAAAGAAAATACGAGGATTCAATAGCTATCTGGTATGTCTGGTGGTAATAGCAGCCAAAACGGCAGAAACTTTCCACACCTATTAGTGTCAGCACCCTAACAATCAACTTCGTAAAGGGGGGTTATGAAATTGCGTACTGCAATCCATTTTTTTAATAGCAAGGTTTTCTAGTAAAATGCCAAAAGATTTGACTTTTAAATAATAGAAAATCAGTGGAACCAATCTGCGCGCGACGATAACTGCACGAACTACAAGCAGCCTGAATGAGATCAGGTTGCGTGCCTCCGCAAAACTGCGAAGTATAAATCTCAGGCACAATCCCTGAATGGAGCATGCCATTGTCTAGGCTTAGCAAAACCTACGCCTCGTCTGGTGAATACGCAGAGGAAAAAACTCAAATTAAGTGGAAGAGGCAACTGTGCGATCATCCTAATTCCTAAGATTCAGCCTAATTCACCTTCCACGCCATAAGTTCTTCAAGAATTAAAGGCTTTCGCTCTTTCATTCCTACAAGGTTCACGCAGCATCCCCGTGCCGTATATGTGAACTTAGTAGATCTCTAGACTGCTGGTGGCTACCTTAGTTGTCTGACAAAGCAATAATATTAGAACGCCCTAGTGCCACCAAGAGCTCGAATGAGCATTCACACTAACTTTTCTTTGTCTTTCTCTCGCTTTATCCCCTTTGCCACGTGTGTAATACGCAATCATGCATTGCCTCGATAAGGTCCCTGCATATCCTTTCTTCATTGTTTGTCGCTTAGGGTGTTATCCAAAAGACGCATTTATATATTCCAATAACTATTAAGTATACAAATTTTAAATCCGCGCACCTATTCATTGTACCAACATGATGCGGAGTGCCTGCAAAACTTCAAGGAAAGAATCACAAGGTTTGCTTTGTAAGTGCAAGACAGTTTCTGAGAAAAATGTCGAAGAGTGGTCATTTATTGGGAGATATTTTAAAAAGCACTATTTGGACTTGGCACCACTGATGCTCGTCAATATTAGGCGTGCGATAAACGCTTTTATTCACCAGTTGGTGCAGAACCGCCGCTGTTTCTAAGCAAAATGCATTGTTGTTGTTTTTAATTCAATACTTCTCTCTCACCCAGGTATTCAAGAATTTTCCCTTCGCCGTTGCCATTTCTGACAGTAATAACGACGCCATATTCGAATGCCTGACGGCTAAGAGAGCATCGTTTGACATGGATGCCAAGAAAGGCGAATATATCTGGCATCTGAGGGGCCATCATGAGAGTCCCAAGTAAGTTTTCGCTTTCAAAGTTCAAAGCATAATCGGATACAACGCTCTCCGCAGTATTCTTAGGCGTTTTCAGTGCGGCGTCGCATTCTGTATGATAGGGTTCATGAAAACGTCCACAGTGTTGGTCTTCAAGGCTGTAGACTGGAGATAATATAATTTATGCCGCTTTTTTCCTCACAACTAAAAGAAACTTTTTCAGACACACTCCTGAATAATAATGATAAAAAATAACAATTCGGTTACCATTAACCATTCAATTTTGAACTTCACTGAGATGACATGTTACGGGAGAAACAGAGCAAAAAATAAGCCGAAATGAATAAAGGGTACGGTGCTAAAAAAATGTTAGATCAATGGCTTATCTATTCTAATGAAAAAAGAGTACTGGACACAAAAAAAGAAAAAAGTTATTAACGGCAGAAACAAAAGGAACCATGCCACTCCGTAAACAGCTGTCAAGGCCTGCAAGGGCCAGACTTGCTAAAACGCCAAAAGACAGACACTACGCTTCCTAGTCAGGAAAGTATTTCGAAACGAGTGCCAATTCCTGTTATTCCTGTGCATTTTGAATATCTTGTGAATACCTCAGGCATTAAGAACAGCAGTAACACGACCGATGGCAGATCAAATAAAGAGCAACAGATGCGAGATGCGCTGATGCCGAAATTTAGTACTTATTTTTCGTTACATTTAATCTCATCGGCGCAGTTCAGAGTTTAGTCCAGTCGTCCACCAAAGAACGAAATTTCGCATAGAAGGTCCAGTAACAAGTTTAAAGGATCATTTTTGTGAGATCTTATCTTCATGGGATGCGTAGCCACTTCGAAATTTGGGCTGCAGAGAAATGGCGTAGATAATATTTAATATAAGTTATATTTGCAGTGCAGTTCGGTTTGCAGTCAAATAATAAAATAATATGCTTTCCAGGGACGGCGACACTTGTAAACAACAATAGCGTTGACATTTCTTTGTTATTTTCTGCAGAAAGACTGTCTCATTCTACGTGGCGGAAGGAAGTAGCCCCGACACTTTCTTGTACATGGAAGGCTCAGGTAAGCACTTTCAAATGTAATTTATGAAGAGGCATGTCTCACAATTCTGCAGCACAAAGTGGACACATTAAAACGTGGCTAGCTTGTAACAGCCACTGGCAACTGCGAAAGCTCAGGGAGGAATGCATGATCAGGACAGGGAAAAGTTGGGTAGATTGTGATGCTTGAGTGGAAATAAAAAAAATTGATGACATAAAATTCATTACACTTTTATATTCGTTACATTGTATCAAACGCGAACGGTTACCAAGACATATTGGAATAGTTACATTGCTAACGCCGCTATTGCCTCGTGAATCAGCTAATACTGTCATATTGTTTGTGAAGCAAGGCTTTAAACCTTTTCGGCATCGGAGAATGAATAATAAACATGTTTATATGCAGATCAGGAATTGTATTGGAAGCGTATTTGAGCTTTAGATATGCTGAGAAAGGCGGAAATTTGGCCGAGTGGGTGAGTATTCATGGTTTTGCTCACACGGCAACAAGAACGAGGCACGAGACCAAAGAGTGACACAAACAAGTGCTTGTTTGTATCACTCTTTCGTCTCGTATCCCGTTCATGTTGAGCTGAGAGCAAAACCATGAGCTTTAGATATGAACTCAACTGCCTGTCTCTGATCAACAACGTAAAAACGATTTATTATGTACAACTTTCACTGGGAAGGCATGCCAATAGAATCTGTGTACTTGCAGATGACGCCAAACCCGAGGTTGGAAGATTATACTACACTGACTATGAAACCTGCGGTATTTTTGAGATGCCCTACCATGGAAAGCGTGAGTACTGCACACTAAAGCACCTTTATTTTTGTAGGGTGCAGGATAAGATTTCCTCTAGAAGGGGAGTCTAATGCTCGTCTTGCGATTTTCCTGCCAAAATTTCGGTTGAAACTGGTGTAAATTTCCCTTATATGGCATGTATGAGTCATCATCTAAAATGTGCAAGTACCTTGCTTTGAAATGGCACATGGCTTTATATTAAACTTGCCCGCTATTTCGCTTTAACCCATCCACTAATTGCTGCTAACCATCATTAAGACATTTGGTGAGATGGGCCTTCAACTTCCAAGTTATAACGGTCCTCAGATCTTCAAATTTGGCGGTACGCTGCTGTTCATGTGGTATTGATGACATCACGACGCTCTCAATCGCATTTGTAGACCGCGGGAAGTTCTCATACCACTTCTGGAGCATTGGGGCAGCGGTGAATCGATACGCGACTGCCATGGCTGGCAGCTATTTGAAACCCAGACACCGATGAGGACTGTGAGACCTAGGTTGCTCTTCCAGAGCTCCCTTAGGGCTCACGCATGGTGATACGATGGGCAGGCGGCCGTTGCATTAAACTAGCTGCAATCATTTCATTTCCATGGAGGGAGGGTGGTCCACAACCCGGTGGACAGGTTGCCCCTCACCACGCTGGCCAGGCTCTGATGACCTCACCAGTTCACGTGATCTCTCTTGACCAATCAGCAATTTGACGGCCACCTCCAGCACTTGGTCTGCAGTTTGCTTCTAATCTGAATGTCAGGTGGTGATGACATCGCAATTTCATGTTATCTCTCTCGACAAATCAGAGAATTTCGTCAGAGAGAAGCCAGAAGTTTTATGTCAGGAGAGAATGTAAATATTTTGGCATTAATACAACGCAAGAAAAATGATACTAATTGTGATTCACGCTTTCCAATGTAACACCGCCGCTGATAATGTCGAAGTCAAGTTATATTGTCAGGTCAAGAAATGAGGCGATGAACGGCAGATAATGCATAATATTCTAAAATACCTCACCCTTTATCTATACTCGCTCGGTGCATATTTAAATCCTGGATACCACTCTTCAGCATATGACGGATAAAAGAGTGTTTCCAGCATATCGAGTTTGAAAAAGGGCGGTCGACTTCTACAACTGAAGGCAATAGTGCAATGTGAAGAAGGAACATCAGCATCTGAACATCCGTCAGACATCCGTTAAAAACAACACTAAGAAAACATGTTTAATAATAACAGAAAAGAACGTGAAGTAACCTTTGAACGATTTGTTTAAAGAAGTATTACAATAAAGAGCCTCGGTTTCAGGTTTACGATCAATGTACTCCACAGCATAAGGAAATAAATTCGCGAACCTAAAGAAGAACTTCGACTCGACCGCATGAATTAGACCGTGCAGGTGGAAGTGAACACGACGCTGGCTTTCAACTCAGGTGCGCAGCAGTTGATGCTTTTGTACCATGATGTTCACGTAAACAGAAAGGCAGATAATGTTTTGGCAGAGAGGACGCATCTTAAAATGAAGACCCTTCCTAATTTTGCTCTTATTTCGTTACGTAGATGCATAGTAGGCGCTGAAAATTGACCACATACATTTTTAAAAGATTCGGTGTGTGGTCGCCCAAATGACATCATAAAATCATCGCAAATCTAAAGGAAGGACATAACCAATACTGAAGCAAATTTGCTAGCGTAACATTCAAGAAGGCCTTTTTGTTAGCCAACATTGAAATAATTCTCCTAGCGTGAAATTCAACAAGACGTCTTTGTTATCTTGATTGCCTGCAATAGCTTATTCCAGTTGATTTTCGTTGTCTCCTGTTAAGTATATATATTTTTGTCTTGAGTGTATCAAAACATTGGGCTTAGAATTTCTACTGGGCTACTCATCATGATGCAATTCTTTGGAGTTCTGGTCACAGTTACATCGCTTTTAATATTTTAAACTGTTTTCCTTTCTAGCCCAGTTTCTTTGTTGACAGTGCAATGTTAAAGGAAAACTGGTTACAAACTGAAGTTAGCGCCTATCCAGAAATCAATGTGTTCTAACCAGAAGGATGCTGTTTCCACATTAACGGGAACATTTATCACCGAGAAAGAATGAAAAAAAATTACATTCAACGCATGTCTTAAGCGCCACGCACTTTGAAAATGGGAGTAGAAAAATATTCCAGCACTCACCTCTCGGGTTCGGATTAAGTTACATAAAAAAAGTTTTGACCCTTAAATGAAATTTCCCCAAGAATAAGTGGATATTTTTCTACCTGAGAAATATCTTCACACCCCACGAACAATTCCACTTTCGACTTTTATTAAGAACAAGAAGTTTTTAGTTAACGTAAGTGTGCCTTATTAATGTTCCTTCTCTCTGTGTACATGGTACACATGCGTTTCTTAACTGAGGTTGCTATATAGAAGCGCTTACACTTAAACATTCCACTGTACCAACCATAAAACAACTCTAAAAACAGCTGTGCCATGTTTTCAGTCCTGAAGGTCCGCAAGAGCCAGGCCTAGCTCCAAAAAGGGCAGCGTTTAATCAGCCACAAATTCGGTTGTATCCTCCGACCAAAAAAAGAAATGAACTAAATATTTTTTTCGCTCATCATTATCATCACCATCCTGCCTACGCCCACTGCACGACAAAGGCCGCTCCATGTCTCTGCTATTAACTCTGTCCTTTGCCAGTTGCGCAATCGTATCCCCGCAAACACCTGAATCTTATCCGCCAACCCAACTTCCTGCTACCTCTACTAAACTTCGATTTTCTTGAAATTCGCTCCGTTACTCTTAAGGACCAGCGGTTATCTTGCTTCGCAGTGGTGGCAAAGAGTAATGTATCTCTTTTTCCCGCATTCCACAGAGTGCATCCTCTGGGCACGGCCACATGTGAAAGATTCGCTGCCCCAAAAGTGCCTAGACGAGTTCTCTAAACACTGCGGCGTGGCAACTCCACTCTACGGCAAGGACATCTGCAAATCCGAAGAAATTACTGATTGGTGATGTGCGTGTTTTTGGCGTCTAGTATCAAATATCATTACTACGCTAGCGGCGCATTAAACTCTGGCTATCACCAGAATAGAAAAATTTCGCTGCTACCAAATAGTTTGCTAAAAGCGAAAACAATTCTTGACCGATTTGATGCAAAATTACCATAGCACCTGTCATGAATTAGACACCTTGGTAACACTAAGATCGAAGAGCATCTGCATGAAGTTAATTTCACTTCAGTCAGAACAGTGAAAATTAACGAAGCTTCCTTCACGAAGATGTAATTCAATTAGAACGAAAACATCTGGTATACCACATTTCTTCCTTTCTACTAGTCTATCGGTTTTCGTCAGAGGCAGTTATGCATTCATAACTAAACTGTACTTATCTCTAGACGCTGGGTCACGAGATAACCTATCATGTAGGTTGGAATATACTTTAAGTGAGTGTGGATTTTTTTCTGTGTAACTGGTGATCGATGTTTTCTCTCTCATGCTTTCAGAACAGCCAAGAAATATGGGACGCATTGTTGTATTGGTGGCACTGCTCATAGAAATGGACGCGTTTTACTGCAACCGGTGAAGATTTTGTGCCTGCAAAATAAAGAGCACCAAAAAGGATTTGGTAAAGAAGAATGCTTTTCTCTTTATTCTTTTCTTGTTATAAAATTTTTTATAACCTAAAATTTCTCATTTACGAATTTTCTGCGTTATTGAAAGCGCCTACCAGTCTTCAATGGGGATATGAACGGTTAAAAAATATTGAGCAAAGAGCATGCACTTGAACTAAAGACAATTATTTCGAAGAGCCCAAAAGAAACTTTTTTTGAACTGTACGGTTTACACTGCTGGAGAAACTTTTTTTTCTTTTCTGATCTTGAAGTCAACTAATAAATTAGTGCAAGTGATTCCCGAGAAAATACGCCACTGAATAACAAGCCGTCAGCTCCACAGAAACAGAGTTTGAACAACAGTAGAGATAATGTGTTCAATAAAAGTTCGCATAATTAAAGTACTGTTAATCAGCAAATTTACGCGTAATACTCCATCGCTTTGCACTTAACACCTCTTTGTTCAAAATCACTTTCAGAGTTCCTTCTGCGTAGGTGAGCATCAATTAATCCCGATTTTGAAGTTTGCTGTGCCTAATCTGGAGACTCTTTGAGCACGACTTTGAAGTAGAATCTCATGTCATGTATGTCTACAAGCACAAAGACGCTTTTACCCCGTTTTTCGAACCTCGTATTATCGCCTGAAGAACTTGATTGGGTGCTAATATATGGCAACTGAAAGACATAGAATTTCGCTTCGTGTTCACTCACATGTGGTGCATTCAGCTCCAGTTTCAAAAATTTCTTACTCTCGGCACAGAGAATATCGAGGGGCTTACGCACGCGCACGGTTGTGGCGCCAAATTTGAGTTGTCCTGAGTCGTCAGTTACGTTGTACGAAATGTTTTCTTTGGTTTCGTCGCATTCATTCCTTCTCGTCAGGCTGCAACTGGCTCAGTACACTGACGCTACATCTATCTCTGATATGAGAGGTGCCTACCTCTGATGTCAGAGGTACCTGACATGAGAGATATTCTACCTCTGATATGAGAGTACATGCAAAACTCACCCCACCTCAACTCAGTCCTCGGAGCCATTTTGCGCTCACGGTCATTAATTTACGCTGACTACCTTCCCTAAGCATGTTTATTCGCGCACGACTTCCCGTTCTTCGCCCTTAAATTTGAACTGCGTTCTTAACCGCTACTACCCAATGTCTTTTGACCACAAATTGTGAGCGAAACTTAAAATATAATTCTCATTATTCCAAAGACCCGAAATACTGCCGTGCGTGCTTAGGTCCTCTACCATCCTCAATAATCCGTCCTCTGAGTAACTAAGGAGGACAATGTTTTCAGAAAATATTAGATTACTAAGATGTTCTCCATTAAGCGTTATCTAAAGCTCTTCCTATTATATTTGCCTCAGTACCTGTCGTAATCGCAAGGCTTTCATAACTGTACCGGCCGCACCTGCCTGCATTCCACCGTTCCTAATTATGATTATATTATTCTCCATAATGAAAGCTGATGTATGCCATGAAAGCAAGTTAACCGCTTCATTACCCCATCGACGCCTTTCGATCAGCATGCCAGCACCGAAGCCAGACACAATTTAACCCGCCACAGTCGTTACATACCACTTTAGCGGTTAAGTCAGCCACAAGACAAAATGAACTTTTGGACATGGTGTTGTTGCGGCGAGAAATTCAATCTCTATTTGGCATCTTCAGAGGGTGTGACTGGAGACCAAAGAGCAGGAAGACGACGAAAATAAACTCTTTATTTGATCTTACTTGCGCCCGCAACGAACTGAATGAGTCGGCGCCGGAGTAGAAAGAAGCGTGCTCGTTGGTCGTCGAACCGACTACCCGCCGCTCTCGGCTGTGTTAAATGTAAAGATGATAGCGAACTTTCGAGATAAAATGTACAATGTTACTAGAACGTTCTGAAACAGCGTAGACGCGACTTCTCGTGGATGCGATCAGTCGAGATAAATCTGGTCGCTTCTTGCATTACAAAGTGAAAAAGCGGCGCGCTGGTAGCTTTGTAGAATGAAAAAACAACCACTACAAAGATTCGCGGCAATATCTGATACTTCATAATGCGGCACATCTAAGCAACAAAGAATGAAAGACGCAATTTTTTTATGATTCTTCAGATACGTTGTTTTCAATTGGATTAGAGAGCCTGTGGAAAACAAGCTTGATAGACCGACATTGTGAAGCTGTTGATCCTGCTAAATACGATTTCAGTAGAATGACCGTACAACTAACGGGATTGTACTCCCAGAGCGAGTGTGAACTTAAGCGGCACTCACTCAGTGCTGCCCAGTCAATTATGTACAAATATCGGGAAAACAGTGCCAAATCAACACGATGCATAACATCACACCTAAGCAACTAAGCAGGAGAAAAGATGCGATGCAGAGCTCATAAATAGTGCATCATAATACGACACACCTTATCAACAAAGCACTAGAAAAAAGGCAGTGAAGGGCACACACTGCGACTGTGTGCCACTCCGGCTCGAACTCGCTCTGGGCACACTTCTTTTAGGTGAAAAATTATTCTACTGAACACCTTGCATAAAGAACAGATTCACAATGTCGTTCCATCATGCGTGTTTTCCAGCGGCTATAAACCAGCGTCAGCTTTCTGGCGAATGAAGGAAGAAATCTTTAATCAACCTCTAAACAGAGCTCAGAATGAGACAAGGCTTTCGAATTCAAAGCACGTAATCAGTCTCATATGCTCTAGGAGGTTTCCTTGTTCCAGAAAGCCTTATTGTTGCTTTGTTCCTGCAGTTCTGTGCAACTAATAGGCGCAACCACGTGTGTCGAGTGAATTTGCCTCGCACGAATTTATCAAAGCTCGTTTGTGCGAACGTGGCGGATTTCACGTTTCTTCGCTGCCAACAAGCTGGTCTCTCGAGTAGGACTGTCATGACTCAGCTTGCGACCCGTGTTTGACCAGACGACGACCCCAAAGAAGGATGCCGCACTGAGAAAGTGCCTGCGGTATTTTCTCACGCTTCGCTGGCTGGGGATGAGCATTGCCGGCGAAGGACGCCCGGGGGCAGCGACCGACGGCGGACGGAACCAGGACGCCCGATCGTGGAAATAAAGGGACGGAACCGAAGGGATTACCCGTTTCCTTCAAGAGCAGGCCTCAGTGTAGACAGCTCGCAGCACTTGAGGCCCGTTGCGTCGCAAAGACCACATGTGTTTTCGGTGGCACGGAGCCGCTTGCAACCCTGTTGCTGCACTGCAGGAATTCGCAGCGGACTTGCAATTTCTCCTCTCCCGTTCCCGTGGGTTGACTCTGCCACTAGTGACAGCACACGCTACAGTGCTGTGAAAATTTGATTGGTGCCCAAGTTGGGGAAATGTGCCTCGTGTTTTAGTTGCCCCGCCTGATGGAGGGGCGAAACCTTAGGACGGTGCTGAGTGGGAAAGGACGCTCTGGGCCCTGTCGAAAGGGCTCATCCGGGCGATGGACGTCATGAACTCTTAATTTTTGACTCTCTTTCTTCAGAATGTAAATACGTTTCTTAAAAGTGCCATTAAATCCGGTTGTTTTCGTTTTCCCAATCTTCAAAGCATTAGACTATCCTCAGACGGAAGACTCAACAGGCTACCAAACGGAGCCCGGGTTCGAGATAGCCTGTGCGCCATGATAAATGATGTCAGAGGCGGGATCCTAAGCCTGGGCCACCCTACAACTGGTGGCAGCGGTGGGGTGCTGCTGCCCGGCCCGTAACAGGACGTTCTTAGTGTTCAAGGCTTGAGCAGCGTCGCGAGCTTACTTAATTTTGGAGTGCCTCGGCAAGGAATAGGCAGGTGCGCAGTTGAATGACTGCGACATTGGGGAAGCGCACAGGGCTTACTTCACAGGACCACGGCATGAAATCTGAGGCCTCTAGATTAGGTTATGAAAGGACGATAAGTACATCGAGGCATTCCCTGCTCGTTTTTGGAAACGGGGGCTGCTGTTGACATGCAGAAAATGATAGGAAAGGCACTTTGCCTTTATATTTCACGCACGAAGATTACGTCAGCAGGTGTGATTGGTAATACAGGCCTTGCAGCTTTCTGACAATGCGCCGTACCTTAGAAGCAGCTTTTCAATGCACCACACCTGTCATTACTAGGGGGAGTTTAATAGTCGCTGGATTTCATTTAATACACAAAACGGTATGTAATTATGGAAATGATAGATGCCTGAACGTTGGTGATATTGTCACGCGCCTAACGCGCCGCGCGGCCTCCGCGGTGAGTCGAAAACGACGACGAAGCGGCGGTGGACTCTCGAGGCGCGCTTGCTCTGTTCTGTGTCCTGGAACCTGGCTCTACAATTAAAAGGAGGCTCCCAGTCTTGGGTTCTTCCCGACGCTTACCTTCACGGCTCCTCTGGTCGTGACACTGGTGCAGGTGCGGGGTACTGCCGCCGAAGTTGCCCAATTCTTTGTGCACGAAAGCGTGCTTAGACACGCCGCCCCATCTGCCATCATTACTGACCGAGGCAAGGCGTTTACAGCCTGACTCCTAGGTGACATCTTAACGCTTAGCCATGCTGCTCATCGACCAACAACAGCGTATCATCCCCAAACCAACGGTCTAACGGAACGGCTCAAGAAAACATTGGCGGACATGATCTCGATGTACGTCGACGTTGAACACAAAACCTGGGATGAGGTCTTACCGTACGTCACCTTCGCATATAATACCGCGACGCAGGAAACCACCCAATTCACCCCGTTCCGTCTCGTGTATGGCAGGAAGGTCCGCATGATATTAGAGGCCATGCTGCTGTACGGCTACGCAGAGCTCCCCCCTGAAGCAGGCCACTTCGTGGAACAAGCAGAGCAGGCCCGTCAGCTGGCCCGCTTGCACATCAGGGACCAGCAATCCGCCGATGCTCAACATTGTAATCTTCGGCAAAGAGACGCGCACTACGAGCCGGGCGACCACGTGTGGGTGGGGACACTCGTGCGCCGCAAGGGGTTGTGCGAAAAGCTTATAAATAGGTTTTTTGCCCCGTACAGAGTCCTGCGCCGGCTGAGCAGCGTCAACAACGAAGTTGTCCCCCATGGAACTGTGATCGTCGGCCCTCAGCGTCAACGGTGGGCTCTCGAGGCGCGCTTGCTCTGTTCTGTGTCCGGGAACCTGGCTCTACAATTAAAAGGAGGCTCCCAGTCTTGGGCTCTTCCCAACGCTTACCTTCACGGCTCCTCTGGTCTTGACAATATTTAATATGCGTCAGTTAACCACATCAGCCTATAATGTAGTTAGACAGAATTGTGATTGGCTGACGTAGTCAGCGCTAAAACACGCAAGCGTCTAGTATGACACAAAAACGGGCGCATTCAAATTAGCTCATGTCTGTTCAGTGTATTGGTTTATATAATGCTCTAACAAGAAGCTGTTATGTCCGCCCATCCGGATTTTTGTATTGCACTACAAATGCTTCTCCGAATGAGCACCAATTAGGACTGCCTTGTGCCGCAGCACGGCCACACAGTCTCACAGAACTTCTTAATCTCCTGTCAGATATGAATCTCCGCAGCCATGTTTACAGATCCGAATGAAATCTGCTCTGTTCTGCTATGCGGCTGTGAATCAGGCTGCCCATCGTAGCATTGCAAAGCCCTTTTTTTCTGTCACTCATGGGCTGCCACCGCACGCAAATTTAGGGTGGTGGTGTTTCACTAACCGATGCCATTAAGTGGAAGTATTTAAATGCAGGCGGATTTTTGATGCGGTTAAGGGGTTTTTTCAAGCCAGACGTTTAGGGAAGATATGTGTTTTACATCAATTGTGTTCAAGAGCCGATGTAAGTGTCTCTGAGGGTGGTAGATAACATTTGTATCTGAATGAAATGATGAGGTCCAAGGCAATTTAGAAGTAGTTGTTTATCGACAACACAATTCCAGCAAAATGAAGCGTTTCGCCTCCACTGCGAGAGCATCAGTCGGAACTTGTCATCGTCCATACCTCTCCTAGAGTTTTTCCACCCACAATTTCTTTTCCTTCCTTCGTGGCGCTGGTAAAATCCCGCTCTGTAGGAGGCACCTTTAGTTAGCCTAACTGTTTTGGTTAGCCTAATTGTTTCGATCGGCATTGGGTCTCGAACGGCGGAGGGCGTTGTTCGCAATATAAACCTTTGTTGTGAAATGTCTTCCTTGGCAGCTCCGAGCAGCTATCACAAACATTTTCAAGAGTGGTGCCTTAAGAGGTTCGAAAGATTTGTTCACATAGCCTGCGGAGAAGAGTGCTCCTAATAACAATCATTGCATTGAACGTACGACACGTCTCTCTTTAGGAGGAAGCATACTTTTAAATCGAATGTTCCGAAGCGCCTTGATGTGCGGCCTTTGGGCGGGCGCATGGTGCTCAAAATGACTAAACAAGTGTAAAAGGAGTTCGCAAGCAAATTCGTTCTCACTGCCGTGGTCAAGGAAACCGCAGCAATTTCCGAAAATGAAGGTTTATAAGAGTTCAGTAACAATACCAAGCATCAATACTTCATTCTGGAGCCCCGTGAACAATTGGAGCGCTGAAGTCCTCTGCAAACACAATTCTGTAGACACGTGCAGTCTTTGTCCAAAGTAACCAAGCTGAATGGTTTACTTCTCATTTGAAGAGCAGAGCTTTACAGCTTTCCCTAAGGTCCAAAAGTTCTTTGGAGGTGAGGACAGGGGTTCTCCTTACCGTACAGAGATCTTCAGGGCTGGCATAATAGTTTAAGTAAACGACTGAGAAGCAAAACCATGCAGCCTGGTTACGTTTGACAAAAGTTGTACGTTACTGCTTCTTTATAAGTTGCAGGAGTCATTAGATAATTAAAATGTTGTTGTCAGCGCCAAAATAGCGTGACAGTAGCAAGCATAACAAACAGACACACAATAGATAATTAAAATGTTGCTGGAAGCGCCAAAATAGCGTGACAGTAGCAAGCATAACAAACAGACCTACAATCGATGCGCCTTTGCCATTATTTAGCGCCCTTGCGAGTATCAGGGCACTTTTATTTTTATTTTTTAAAACCCTTTCTGACATATGCCACTTATTTTACCGACAGGGCAGTTTCCTAGCGAAGCGTGTGATTTCCGGCGTAATTGAAGCCGCCACGGAACAGATGTCAGATATGTTCAGGGGAACTGCGGGGCAGAAACCAGCACCGCCCATATGTGTCTCAGGCATGTTTTACCTGTACTCCGCTAGGCAGTCTGCCACGCACAATCAATTGCATTTACATGATTGACTTCGCCAGCGAAGCGTAAGGGAATTCTGTATTGGATCCTTCAGAGGGCCCATTGAACTCGCGTCATTCACACACGGAAGGCGAACTGCGCTGGGTGTGAAGTGTTCTTTTTTGTTCTGTTCTGCTTTTTGCGCCAGTACAATGACACAGCAGGCAAGGGCCAGAATAAAACGCGTGTTCGGTAGCGAGTTCCTCAACACTTGCAACCCCTGGAAGACATCGATTGAACCACGCAGCACATTTGCTTCGCTCTCGTTCTTGCTCTTGCCCTGCAGCTCTCGCTGGAGGCGGCTGATGAAGACAGCAGCGATTGCCCGGACGACTTTGATGTAACGTCCTAGGAAGGAAGGGGGCCGGGAAATGTAGTCAGCGTTTAAAAACTATGTCCAGACGTGTCCTCTTGACACCTGTGGTTGCACAGAATTGTAGCAGCGCCCCGCTGCGGGGGCTCAGTGGTTACGGCGCTCGGCTGCTGAACCGAAAGACGCGGGTTCGATGCCGACTTCACCGGCTGAATTTCGATGAAGGCGAAATTCTAGAGGCCCGTGTACTGTGCGATGTCAGTGCACGTTAAAGAACCTCAGGTGGTCGAAATTTACGGAGCCCTTCACTACGGCGTCCCTCATAGCCTCAGTTGCTTTGGGACATTAAACCCCAATAAACCAAACCAAACCAAACCAGAATTGTAGCAGCGGACGCTTTTGCCCGTGGTTCAGCTTTCATATAAAAGCATCGCATAAGTACCTTAGATATTGGAGCTGGAAGAGCGAATTGCATGAACAAACTTATTTAACTGTGCACTACTCGAAACCGGCAACCTACTTTGCTCTAACTAAAATGTGGCATTCCCCGCGTTCTATCAACAATCACGGAAGTACACGAATAAAGTAGGGACTGGTGCGCAAAGTAAACTATCGAGCCGGGAAAAGAAAAATGGCATGTACATATGACCTGCGCTCACACTATCACCTCACAGATTTCTTTGGCACTGGCATGTGAAACAAGTTTCGCGGTCATTTTCAGCATGTAGAGCTCACAATGTGCTAAATTACTCTTCGTTTCCTCTCACGCAGTCGCCATTTCATTGTCGGCAGTCGGCAATCATTTACAACAAAATGCTCGTTAAACTGCACTATGAATACCAGAATTGTAATAAATAAAACTTCGTCTGAAGCAACGCAGGAAGGCAAGGCGCAGTTTCCAGTATATAGATGTGAAAGAATAGTGACTTGCATGTCGCGTCCGATGGGGACTGAGAAATTAGTCAGTATTTCTTTAATGCAATAAGATGTCATTTGATACAGTCAACTTTGGTGCTGGCTCCACTACGAAGGCACACTGTTCGTTTAAATAATGATCACCGTCATGGGCAGAAACGGATTGTTGGAAGCAAAAGCGAACAAGACATAGCTCTTTTACTACATTACAACACGTGTAAAACATATAGGCCACTATTGAATAAGTCTTTTTTAATCGGATAAAGTAGGGACAGGTGCGCAAAAAAATTTATCGAGCCGGGAAATATATATGGGTTAGCTTGCTTGAACATACCATCTGTCAATTTTTATGAAAAGAATTAGCTTACTATCCTTCCTGCTGATCACGCTTATGCCGCTTCGTGTTTTAGCAATGGACTACTTTGATGATAATGATTATTCGTTACCTTGCGAAACGATTTTAAGGCCTCATTGGAAAAAAAAATATGAAAACAAGTGGTTTCAGTGCTAAATTTCAATGACCTACTTTGAGTTCGAACATGCGTTCTAGCAAAAAATAACTCGGTCATGTGCAAGTCCTTCCCAGCTAATAGCTGCGCCGTTTTTGGAGTTAACTACAAAAAGGAGCATAAGCCTCGCAGCGAAAGCCATAAAAAATGAAGAGAAAAAGTTTAATACCTCAGCGCTCTTAGCAGCCGTAGTCAACGTGTTGTACTTTCGATCCCTCTTCCCTGTAGACCATATGAAGCACTGGAGCTGTAAACGACACCGACCAAGCGTCACGAGTGTGGCGTCATAACAAAATGCCTCCTATGAATGGGGTGCAAACCAAGGCCCTACGCACCAGGCATACTCCAACACTAATGGCGGTAATTTCCTGTTCGATAGAACACAAAAAAAAAATCCAGATTTGAAATAATCATCTAAGACATAATAAAACCCACATTTCTCCACACAATGGCTGGATATTGCTGGAAAGAATCCGTTTGCAGCGCAAAATTGGTTGGTTTGGTTTATGGGGTTTAACTTCCCAAAACTACCCGGGCTATGAGAGACGCCGTAGAGGAATCCGGTAATTTCGACCACCCGGGGTTCTTTAACGTGCCCTGACATCTCACACTACACAGGCCTCGAGAATTTCGCCTCCATTGAAATTCCACCACCGCGGCCGGGATCGAAACCTCGTCTTTCGGGTCAGCATCTCGAGCGCCATAACCACGCAGCCACCGCGGTGGCTTGGAGGGCAAAATTATTTGACGAACAATGAATAACACGATTGCAGCAAGTTTATTTATTTATTATGTACTTGTTCAGTATAAACTATCGACCTCACAATCTGCCGATTGCACCACCTTCTGTTAACTTGCTTGCCTACAAGGCCCTTACCCACTGGTAACAATAATGTGCTAGCGCTATTTTTGACCCTCATCATAGCCTCATCGCAAGCCGCGAATCCATTCACAACAGCACCACCACTACAAGTATTCCCTTCCCCTGTGCAGGGTAGCCAACCGGAATCATTTCTGGTTAACATCCCTGCCTTTCCCTCTCTCTGTCTCTCTCTCTCTCTCTCACACACACACTCACACACACACGCGCGCACATACACACGCGCGCACACGCACACATACACGCACACGCACACAAAGATTGAAAGATTGAAGCTCTTTATTGACATACTTTAAATTCGAACATTTCATCTAGAAAAAATAACTCGGTCATGTACAAGTCCTTCCCGACTAATAGCTGCGCCGTTTTTGGAGTTAATTGCCAAAAAAAAAACATAAGCCTGGGAGCGAAAGCCATAAAAAATGAAACTAAATATTTTCATACCTCAGCGCCGTAGTCAACGCGTTTTGCTTTCGATCCTTCTTACCTGTAGACCATACGAAGCATTAGAGTTATAAACGACGCCGACCAAGCATCACGATAATGACTATGGGGATTGGGCTGCGAACCAAGCCCCTACACTATAGGCGTACTGCAACACTAATTGCGGTGATTTTATTCGATGGAACACATAAATGAAAACCAGATTTCAAATAATCATCTACGACATAAGACTCACATTCATCCTCACAATCAAATCAACTTTATTCAGCATGTCTTGTCCTGAAGAACAGCTAAGAAATGCTAGGTTAGGAGCAAAAAGCTACAAACGCCGTAGCTTGACGAGGCTCCCACACCTGACTGACAAGGCCAAGAGACTGTCACGTTATTACATATATATATTTATGCAGAACTTACAACCAGCGAAAAAAAGTATGCAAAGGAATGTACAATAAGACAGGAGATATGTCTGAAGTAGTTTTGATTTGAGAAATTAACATGTATCTGTGTTAACTCGTCGCAGACTATTTAAACATATTAAGATTACAATTCAACGCACAGAAAACGAAAGAAACATATCTGGCAGTAAAAATGGCTGGACAGTGCTGTGTGTGTGCGTTAGCTTATGCGTGTGTGTATGTGTGTGTGTGTGTGTGCGCGTGCATGTGCATGTGCATGTGCGTGTGCGTGTGCGTGTGCGTGCGCGCGCGTGTGTGTGTACGTACACACGCCTGGGAACCTGTTCATCGAATTGTGAACGAACTGCCTACCATAGTGGGTGGCTCTTCAATTAAAGATTTGTCGCGAGAGGTCACTCAGAAACAGAAACCCGTGTCTCACACAAGCCCCACCGACAGAAGAACCTGCCATCGCAGTGCAGTGGCGCATCGCTTAACCTATGTACCATTGCGCCAGGAGTGTCATGAGGACTCACAGGGATATGTCTGAAGTAGAGAATGACCAAATCCGCAGATACGGGCATTAGCCTACTATCGCTATCCGAACAACTACGATCTGTAAATATTGGATCCGAAATCCGGGAGCGAATCGAAGCCAGAAGTGCCAGCGCACCTAATTGCGATTTGACCTAACAACGATCAACTGTCTTTTTTTTAATGCTGTTACAGCACCACTTGTCCTTAATGCAGTCAGAGCTCATGACACTGCCTTTTCCGGGCACTTGTCTTTCACTCAGATATTCGAAAATTCTCATTCGCCGTTGCTCTTGTGGACAGTAACAAAGGTTGCAAATCTGAATGCATGAGTCGTGGTTTGACAAGGATGCCACGAAGGGCGAATATATTTGGCTTTTGAGGGGCCATGGTAACCAACCAAAGTAAGCTTCAATTTTTCCAGGGCAAGCAATCATCGCAAACAACAGTCTGTGTTGCGTTATCTCGATTTATTAGTGACGGGCAGCGTTCAGTATAACAAACACAAAAAAATAGAGAGCACTTAATCTCTGCTTTTAAGGACGTAACGTAGTAGCATTGATGGATGCCGGCAGTGGCTCCTGTTTCCCACGCAGACATGTACACTGCATATTATGTGAAAGAAAGACCGCATTACAGAGATTTGAAGCCCCCTATTAACCAAGCTTCTCCGAACGTGCCTGTCTGTGCTTTTCAACAGAGATCTTATTCGTAGTGCCATGAAAACTTTTGTAAAATGATTTAATTTCGATGCTTTTGCTCCTCCTATTTATTGGTGAATGCGGTCTGCATTGCCTTCTTCTGCATTGATTACTGAATCGCAATGAAAATAGTGTAAAATAACGAACTAGATCGACGCCATTTGTACGGAGGTACTCAAAACCTTTCAATGCACGCGAACCTAAGCCTCGCACTTAATACCGGAATTTAGGTCTGGTTGTCGCTGAAAATTTGAGGAAGTAAAAGGCACTGTACCTCACAAGGTAAATGCAAGATGGGACTGGACTGTGCGATTATCGGAGGACTGATGCTAGGCAAAACTTCCAGACCTTTTTGCGCATGAGAACTTCCATCGGGCTCTCTGTTGGAGCTGGTTTGTGTTTAGCTGGTCGATCAGGATTCCGTTACGTTTCAGATTCGCTTTCTATGCCGTGAATTCGGATCCCCGTTCTAGATGGGCATTGAAATACACAATACGATCGCTTCTTTGCTGGCTAATTTGACATATTTGCCATCCTGAGGCACCAAACGTCGGCATGGCTGCGCTTAGTAGTCTAATATACTGTCCCTTTAAGCTTGGGGTTAGCACCAGGTTTGTGGTTGTGAAGAAATTATCTCGTGATCATTTGTATGGCGACCTCCCAAGCTATGCACTGAAATGAAGTTCGAATGCGTATTTCAGAGCTTTCTAACCTAACAAATAATATACTGTGCTGCCTCCTCTAATCCAACTAGCTAGTCGGCATATAGATTTCGTGCCGTGTATTTCTAGGGTTTCAATTACCAAAAGTTGTAGGGGTTCAACGCAGTTAAACTGAGTAGACGTGCGGATGCAGGTGTTCATTTTTCAGTTATAAAGGGCACTTAAGGTCCGCGTTCAGGGTATGACGTGATAGCAGAATTGGTCATTCTCTACTTATAATTCATAATGGCGGCGTGTCCTCATACCACTACCCAGCGGTTAAGAGATGCGCCACTGCACAGGCACGTGGCTGGTTCTAACACAGCCACCGGTAGGAATTGTGCGACCCATGTTGCTATTCCCGAGCAACCTCTCGCGGACAATCATTCAATTAGCTGCCACCTGCCTAGCATTGGCTACAGCAGGCGCGACGCTCCTCCGAAATTACCCCAGCTTCCTCCCCCCCATTGGCTGCCTGTAAGGAGCCAACGCCACACTGCGGGTAGAGAAGATGCACGGGGCAGCGGATGAAGAAGAAACAGCAGACGCGGTTGCTAGGCAACGGCTACTCAAGGTCGTTTGGTAGCTGCACCGCCACGAGCATACGCGACGAGCCAAGCTGGGCTCTAGTAGTGCTGCTTTTGCAACAATATCTGCGTCGCTATGTCAATTTTTGAGCTATGACTCGCGTCTTTCCAAGCACTGTCACAGTTGCATCTACCCCGCCCGAGGTGGACGTCTCTCAGACGCAGGCCTCCCGCGTTTGCGAGCTCCTTGTCATCCAATAGGCTAAACCTGAACAGCTAGAGCGGAGCAGGCGGGTGGGGTGGCGAGACTTGACGTCTCACACTCTCCCACCAGACGTCCGCGACTTCGGCTGGCTGCGAGGCTCAAGGGTCTTGCCTACGGTAGTCTGCGTCGCAGCGTGGGCATCGCACCCTCTTTGCGGTGTCCGCAGTGCGGTGAGACCGAGACTCTCGAGCACGCCTCGTTTGAGTGTGTAGTGGCAAGAACGTTTTGGCGACTTATGTCCCTTATGTTTTTTGTTTCTCTCGACGCCCGCACCAGGCCGCGCGATACGCTTGTGCGGCTGTTACTGTGTGTAGGCGCCTTTGTTTCGTGGCGCCAGAGAGGCGCCGCTTCCTTACAGGGCCGACCTCAGCGGGCCATGTTCCCGATGTTGCAGCGAGTGCAAGCACGCTTGTTCCTGCAGGCGTCCTTAGACAGGGTCACGCTGCCGGAAGAAGAGTTCCTGCGACGGTGGAGCACCCGCTTCATCGTCGCAAGCAGTGGCCGTGTGACGGTGTGGCTCCTGCCATATTGAGTGTCGCGCGTCGGTGTAGTGCGCGATGCTTGTGCACGGATTTGGTGGGCGGTCTTCCTCCCGCGTGCCTCCCCCGCGCGTATGGACCCTCTTAAACTCTTGTACTTTGGACACTTTGTGTTTTGGACACTTACGTTGCTTGTGATTGTATGTATCCGCATCGGGCTACCTCTGTCGCCGTAATGTGTTTTTCTGTTTTGTAGAGGGGCGGCTGTCTCTTTTATGCTCCTGGGTCCAAATAAACTTCTCTTCAGGGGGTAAATTGGTTTTTTGAGGAAAGGAAATGGCGCCCGCCTATCTGTTTTTTCAGCCAGAGTCCGCTTCGGCTGACGCGGTTGTTGCGACGCGCGTCTTTTCTTTTCTCTTTCCTCAGGCCCATGCACTTTCCTTTTCATCCTTCTCTCAGTTGCAACAACAACACAAAGGCGCAAGGAAAATTGCGTTACAGTAAGCAGGTGTCATGCCTGAAAATGACACATTATGATGCGTGAGAATGATCATGTTTAGTTTCGTTTCTGGGTTTTAACGTCTCAAAGCTACTCAGGCTATGAGAGACGCCGTAGTGGATGAATGGATGGAGTGAAACAACTTTATTACCCAAAAAAAAAATCTTCCAGGGTGGTCCCCTACTGGTCCAGGAGTCCACGGGCTTTTGCTTCACGTAAAGCCCGATCCACCAGCCATTTCTGGCCGGCGGGCTGAGCGGTCCGTAAAGCAGCCTCCCAGGAAGAATGAGTGGAGGACTCCGGAAATTTCGACCACATGGTATTCTTCAATGTGCAGTGACATCGCACAGTACACGGGCCTCTAGAATTTCGCCTCCGCCGAAATCCGGCTGCCGCGTTTGAGATCATACCCGCGTCTTTCGAGAATGATATATGTACTAACTTTTACCTAATATATGTCGTTCCACATCGGAAACCAGCAGCCATTTGGATATTGGTTCAATTGAAAATGTTCTTGAATGCGGAGCACGGCCGGTTGAATGCTGCTGTTGACATAAAAAACTTTTCATTGGTTAAAGACTTGCTAACATCATGGATTTTTTCTGTACAGCCATACTTCTCCTTCGCACTTGAAGCGTCCAAGTTGAGTTTTTTCAGGGCCGAAGAAAAGAAAATTGAAATGCTCATAATGGTTTGAAGCAGTTGCGTTTGTCTTCCAGGAGAAAATACACAGTACCCTCATTTACAGAACTGAAAACAAGCGCTTGCTCGAGTATTAAAGGGCAACTGAAGAGTTTTTAGAATTGGATCATTTTAACCGAGCCGAATTCTTGAAATTTGCAGGTAAAGCATGCGAAAACTTTTTGCGCTACGATCTGAAATGGTGATGTAATCGCCGACTAAAGGGACATCGGTGTTCAGGCTTCTCTGCAGTGCACAGCGACAGGCAGAGGCCCCAGTGATGACGTCACTTACGGCGGCGCAAAGTTTCCAGCGAGAAGCGGTTGTTTCAAGGATGAAAAAGAATGCCGTTGAAGGTGAAGCTCATGAAGCATTGTTTGGCGGCATCAGAAGATGCGTGGCAGGATGTAGACAAAGGCAGCGGACATCTGAAATGTAGACAGTTATGACGTCACCATAAGTTTTCTCGCACTTATCCAACGCATTGAGGAGAAGCCTGAAAATCGTCATAGTTTTAATCGGTGATTGCGTCGCCATTTTAAATGCTAGCGCAAAACTACTTAGCACGCATTACCAAGAAGCTTCATAAATTCAAATTTTCGAATAACCTCCAATTGTCAAAAAACCATTTCACCCTCCCTTTATAGAATCATTACTTCGTGTTACGAAGCCCTGAGTATTTCTTAGATTTTTGTTATTTGAATGCGACTCTGCAGGAACGTTTTTAATTGCATGCGTATTACTCACTGATGTCATTACGAAATTATCTGGCATTTTTAATATCGCTTCCTTGCGCACTGAGCTTTATTGTGCAGGGTACTAGCGGTCATTCAGCGTAATTGAGAATTGTGAAATACGCCGGAGCCTCCCGTTAGAGCGTGCATAACGACCTGACGCACTGCAATTTTTCAGTGCCTTTAAAATGATTCAGCGGCAGCAAGTTGATGAAAAAACGCCCAAGCATGGAACCCCCTTTATCAGGATTTGATCGTGATGCAGACTGCAGTTGTGTATACCAGAAAATAATATGAGAACAACAATCGAGCCTTCTGTCCAGATAACGTCTGGAAATTTTTGATCAAAACAATGTTATTTTGTTTTCGTTGAATAGATCTACTTCGGGGTCGTTGCACCCAGCCGCCGCAGTGATTGGCATATGCGACGCGTGCGGGCAAACAATATGGGGACAGGTGGCATGCATCCCAGAAAAATGAGCCGCCTTTGCGGGAATCAAAGTCCATTCTGTGCGTGTAATTGAGTTCGGGTGTGCGATGTCATATAAATTGTTTTTCCATGTTCCGCAAAGCGTGTTTATCTCATATCATTTAGACATGGCAGCTGTATTACGCTATGTAGTTATTCGACCCGCCACGACCACGGTCTAGGAGCTTCGATGACAAGTAAGGGTATATAAAGAGTGTTGGGGAAAAGCTGCGACAAGCCCGACCACTGCTACACACGTCGAGTCGAGAATGCAGCAGCGCATTTGCTTGGCTCTGCTGCTTGGTGTCGCCCTGCAGCTGACGTTGGCAAGAGCTGATGAAACCAGCCAGGTTCCGGACAGCTTCAAGGTAATACCATGGATGAGGGCAGTGGTGTAGGTGAGGTTAAGGTGCTCAAAAATTCTGTCCAGTCCTCTCGACTGCTTTCGCGCGGAGGGATGGCAGTTTCCCGCGCTAGCGATTGCTGGATGCTTCGTATAAGATGCAACTCTAATATACCAAATGTCCTGGCTGCTTTCATGCTCACCCGTAATTTGAAAAGAACTTTTCATAGAGTTTCGCTCTCAATTCTTTAGGAAAACACCATTCCCATTGTGTCATGTTAATCGGTTTGGTCCCAGCTTGCAAAAAATAGCCATCTTGGTTGGGTCGCTGACTATAAAGACTATAAACCTGATGTATAGGCTTAGTTTCTTCTTTAAATACTTTCTAGGGTTTCCTTTATCCTTGGAGTACACTTAAAAATCAGTATGCTAGAGTTATTCCCTTAGTGTTTATTCTACGAAGGCTTCGGCAAATTTTATAGAACATGTTAGGCCCATACTAAGCATTTTTCGGGGAAATATTGCCGCCCTTGCTCTCTCTGATGATGATGAATTTTACTTTGATGTCGCGAAGTGTGACTTACTCTCTTTATTGATATTGTCGTTTATAACACGGGTAGTAGCTGTGCCTGCGAAAGTAGTTGTTACTCTTACAAGTTTTCGTCAGCGTTCGCTGCAAAGTTCTCAGAATTGCCGCATCGCATGTTTCAACACTTTACCACAGCGACCAAAGCCACCAGCGACCAAACTTTCTTTACTCATCTATTATATAAGCGCACGTTGTCATTTGAAAAGTGGTCACGCAGTTTCAGGAAACTCGTTATTAGAGCAGTGGGAAAAATAAGGAGCAGCAAAATCCGCACTAAGAAATTAAGATAAAATCAGCGGAGTTAAATATTATTTCAGCAAAGTATAGTATAACGCTGTATAATATAATGCTATATACAAACAGAGCTGTGGCTGTATATCCTGCAGCTCCAGATTACCTCAAAATGAAAGTTTGGTTTGTTCGCATGGCGTCTTCTTTACGAAGATCAGATTTAGCTACTCTACTGTCCACAATATTATAGTTTAGGCCCGTTATGTTGTGCGATTCACCCGTCTCCTATTCATGCAAGTTAAGCCTAAAACAGTCTGCTGTCTGTATTGACACCCTGGCAGTTGCTGTTCCAAGCGTATTTTATTTTGTGTAAAATTATGATTCCTGGTGATGCGAGCTCTGTTATTGAGTGTTCCGGTCCTGTACTACCTTCTTGATCTCCAGTGCATACCGTGCAGTGGAACGCTGTGTGTGTTTCACGTCACAGCTGTGTCGACAGGGTTAATATACTGTGCGTTCATAATGTCTTTGAATATAACTTCAATTCGGAAGCTGCATTAGCATGCGCCTTAGTGTGGCACTAACGCTGTGCGATGATGTCATCTCTAATGCAAATTAAAAGAATCCAGTTGACAAGAAAAACGACATAGCACAGCAACGCTTGTGTAGCTCGGGCGGCTTGCTGGGACTGCAAAATAGAGATCAAGACTTGCCATGGCGCTTTGCAGAGTCAGCATTTACTTTCCAGTGTGTGGCATACGAGCCATCTTGAGTGTCCCATGTAAAGGCCACATATCTCGTCCGCTCTCCCAACGTCAGTTTTCGAGCAAGGGTTGCCACCGAAAAAGCTGCAAATGCAACCAAAGGAGAACATAGATGCGCATAATATCGAACAACCGGGAAGACAACCCGAGAATAGGTTTGCTTTTAGCTACGGTATAAATGCCTTGCCGAAAACATCACTGGGCCCTTCCTGACTGAGGCGTACTTCAGAGTTGCAAGCTGTGCAACACAATCCTCGAAAATTGACTAATCTTAACTGTCATCGTGAGTACACTTTGCAAATAATAATCCAACATTTCCGCTTAGGCGATACCAATTGAAATATTTTTTTACAGCTACCTATGAAAAACCAACAGTTTTGCCTATTTTATGATCCTTGCCGTTCTTGTTTAATAACCCCCCCCCCCCCTCCCCCCGCAAGTAAGGCCCCGGGCAGTTAGGGCATGTAAATAAATTAATAAAACGAATAAATAAGAACGTAAGAAAGAAACGATTAGGATTCAATAGCTATCTCGTATGTCTGGTGGAAATAACAGCCCGAACGGCAGCATTATTCCAGAGTTATTAGTGTCAGCACCCTTACAATCAACTTTGTAAAGGGGAGTTATGAAATCGCCTACTGCAAAATATTTTTTAATAGTGAGGTTTTGTAGTACAAAACCAAGAGATTTGACTTTTTAATAATAGTAAATCAGTGGAAGCAATCTGTGCGCGAAGATAACAGCACGAACTACAAGCAACTTGCATGAAAACAGGCTGAGTGCATACGCAAAAACTTCAGTGTGTTAATCTCCGGCACAATCACTGAATGAAGCAAGCTACTGTCTAGGCTTAGCGAAATCTACGCCTTGTCTGGTGAATACGCAGAGGAAAAAAACACAAATCAGATGGAAGAAGTAGCTGCGCAATCATCAGTTAAGGTTCTGCCTAATACAACTTCCACGCCATGAGTCCTTTATGTATTAAAGGCTTTCGCTCTTCCAGTCCTGCAAGATGCATGCAGCATCTCCGTGCCGTATGTGAGAACATCGTAGATCTCTAGATTGCCGGTTGCGACCTTAGTTGTCACAGGCCAAGGAACTTTATTAGAACGCCGTAGTGGCACCAAGAGCTCAAATGAATATGCACATTCATCTTCCCTTCTTTCTCTCTTTCTTTTTCCCCTTTTCCACGCGTAGAATAAAATCATGCATTGCCTCGATAAGCTCCCTGCATATCATTTCTTCTTTGTTTGTCTATTAGAGTGTTATGCAAATAGCGCATCTACATACTCCAATAACTTTTAAGTATAAAAATTTTAAACCCACGCATTTATTCCTTGTATCAACATGATGCGGTGTGTCTGTAAAACTTCAAGGAAAGGAACACAAGGATTGCTTTGTGAGTGCAAGACAGTTTCTGTGAAAACTGTCGCAGAGTGGTAAGATATTGAGAGCTATTTTCAAAAACGTGATTTTGATTTGTCACCACTGATTCTCAATATTATGCGTCTGATAAACGCTTTTATTCACCATTTGGTGTAGAACCACCGCTCTTTCTCTGCAAAATGCCTTTTTTTCGGTACTTCTCTCTTACACAGTTATTCAACAAATTTCCATACGCCGTTGCCATTTCTGACAGTAATAACGACACCATATTTGAGTGCCTGACAGCTAAGAGAGCATGGTTTGACATGGGGGCCAAGAAAGGCGAATATATCTGGCTTCTGAGAGGCCATCATGAGAATCCCAAGTAAGATTTTGCTTTCGAAGCTCAAAGCACCACCGGGTAAAACGCTCTACGCCGTATGCTTAGGTTTTTCCAGCGAGGCGTCGCATTCTATATAGTAGGTTTCCGGAAAACGTCCAGAGTTGGGCTTCATGGCTGTAGACTGGTGATAAAATAATTTATGGAGTTTTTCCTCCTCAAAACTAAAAGAAATGATTTAGGACGCACTCCTGAATAGTAATAAAAAAGAATTCGTTTACTATTAAGCGTTCTATTTTGAACTTCATTGAGGTGACATGTCATGTCACAAACAGCGCGCAAATTAAGCCGAAATGAATAAAAGATATGGTGCTAGAAAGAGGATAAATCAATGGCTTATCTATTATAATGAAAAAAGAGTACTGGACACAAACAAGAAAAAAGTTACGAACTGTAGAAACAAAACGAACTATGCCACTCCGTAAACAGCTGCCAAGGCCTGCATGGGCCAGACTTGCTAAAACGCCAAAAGACAGGCACTACGCTTCCTAGTCAGGGAAGTATTTCGAAACGATTGCCTATTCCTGTTATTCGTGTTCATTTCGAGTATCTTGTGAATACCTCAGGCATTGAGAACAGCAGTAACAGGACAGACGGCAGATCAAATAAAGAGTAACAGATACGAGTTGTGCTATGACGATGAAAATTAGTACTTATTTTTCGCTACAAATATTCTCATCGACGGACTTAAGAGTTTAGTTCAGTCGTCCACCAAAGAGCGATATTTCGCATAGAAGGTCCAGTAACAAGTTTAAAGGATCATTTTTTGTAAGATCTTAACTTCATGGCATGCGTAGCCACTTTGAACTTTGGGCTGCACAGAAACGCCGTAGAAAATATTGAATGTAAGTTATATTTGCCGGTGTAGTTTGGCTTGTAGTCAAATAATAAAAAGATGCTTACCAGGGACGGCGACACTTGTAAACAACTCGAGCGTTCATATTTCTCTTTATATTCTGCAGAAAAATAGTCTCATTCTACGTGGCGGAAGGAAGTAGCCCCGACACTTTCTTGTACATGGAAGGCTCAGGTGAGCACTTTCAAATATAATTTATGAAGAGGCATGTCTCACAATTCCGCCGCACGAAGTGGACACATTCAAGCGTAGCTAGCTTGTAACAGCCACTTGTAACTGCTAAAGCTCAGAGAGGAATGTGTGATTAAGAGATCTAAAAGTTGGGTAGATTGTGATGTGATTGTGATTGTTTTCATGACACTTTTAAATTCGTTACACTGCATCAAACACGAGTTGTTTCCAAGACATGTTGGAATAGTTATTTTGCTAGCGCCGCTATTGCCTAGTGAATGATATAATACTGCCGTATTGCTGGTGAAGCAAGGCTTTAAGCCTTTTCGGCAATACAGAATTAATAATAAACATGCTTTATATGCAGATCAGGAATCGTATTGGAAGCGTACTTAGCTTTAGATATACACTCAACTGCCCGTCTCTGATAACAATGTAAAAAGGATTTATTAATGTACAACTTTTATTGGGAACGCATACCAGTAGCTTCTGTGTACCTCAGAAGACGCCAAACCCGAGGTTGGAAGATTCTACTACACGGACTATAAAACCTGCGGCATCCTCGAGATGCCCTACCATGGAAAGCGTGAGTACTGCACAATAAAGAGCAGATTTATCTTTGTCGGGTGTGGGATAACATTTCTTCTACAGTGAGAGTCTCATGCTCGTCTTGCGGTTCGCCCGCCAAAACTCCGGTTGGAACTGGTTCCATCTCCTTGATATGGTATGCATGAGTCATCACCTAAATTTTCGAGTACCTTCATTGGAATGCCATACGGCATTATTTATGTAAACTTACCCGCTATTTCGCTTTAACACATCCGCTAATTCTTCCTAATCATCATTACAACATTTGATGAGATGGACCTCCAACTGCAAATTTTAGCGGTTCTCATATCTTCAAATCTGGCGGTCCACTGCTGTTCATGTGGTGTTGATGACGTCACGAGACTCTCAATCGTATTCATGGATCGCGGGAAGTCCTCAAGCTACTGGAACATTGGTAATGCACTCAAGAAAATTGCACTCAAGTCTCGCTGCCAGTGGCGGTTTTCGCAAGAAGCTTGCGTTGATGTGAAGGCAATTTTCACACGTGGATCTCTGAGGCATGTCTTAAGCGCCATGCACTTTCAAAACGGGAGTAGATGAATTTTTTCAGACATAACGTATCGGGTTTCAATTGCAATAACACAGAAAAGTATGCATCCCTAACTTGAGTTTCCACATCAATGTGTACATATTTTTCGACTAAAGAAATATGTCTACACCCGAAGAACAATCATACTTTCAACTTGAGGTGGCGCCGCCCTGGTTAGCTGGCTGCCTACCGCGCTCTGCTTTAACCTGCCCCTGGCCTGGTCCAGGGCCTCGCCCGCCCCTGGATTTACACTCCATCGCTTCAGGAAGGCTCCCGAAGCACGTGGAAACCATCGGCATCACGGCCCGCTGCCGAACTGTTTAAAGGGCGCGGCGCCTCGCTAAACCTAACGCGCCGCGCCTCCACCGCCGCAGTGCAGCGTCTGACCAAGCCCCTGCAGCCCAGACCCACCGATGCCGCCACCGCGGGGCCTGTTCCAACCACGTCGACAGCCGTCTCTCAAACGGGTACGTTCAACGCCGCCCACGCAACCGAGCACATTCCTGCCGCACTGCACGCCTTGAGCGACGCTGGGAGCACCGGATCGACGGCCGCGGCGCAGCCGGCAGCGTTCGTCGTCGGCGCAGCGTCCACACCTAGCCAACTCCACGCTACAAGGGACGCCAAGAGCTTCGGGGCCATAGACGCGTCGCAGCCGGCTGCGTTCGTCGCCGCCGCTGGAGCCGCTGCACCTACTCCAGCCAAAGGTCCCACTGACACCAAGACCTCCAGCCCGGCACCCGCGTCGCACACTGAGACTCCGGCTGAGGACTCAGACATGGACCTTACGACGTCCCCGGCAGACGACACTCCTTCCCAGGAAATCGGCTGGACCACCATCGGTGCCAACCGTAAGCCTGCCACCGCAGCCCGACCCCGCGCCGAGCTCATCACAGTTGCCATCCAGCTTCCCCCTGGAACCCTCACCCCCACGCTACCTCTCTACGACGTACTCGCCGCAGTCGCCTCCGCTGCACAACTTTCCTCGAAGACCAGTGCCGACATCACCCTTCAGGCCAAGCCAGCCCAAAGCCTTGTGTTTCTAAAGACTCGTTCTCCTCTCACCGCCCACCTCCTACTCTCTGTCACGCATATTCAGCTTCATGGTAAGCCTGTCACCATCAAAACTTACACCCCCCATCCTCCCATCTCATGCCTCGGCGTCATCCATAACGTCGGGGGCCACTTCACTCCTGATGACCTCATGCATGACCTGGAATCTTTCAAAACAGATATTCTCGCTGCTCGCATGATGGGATCCACTCAATCAGTGCTCATAACGTTCGCTGGCACCGTCATCCCCCACTTTGTTTATTTCAAACGCGTTGCCTTCCGATGCCGTCCTCATAAACCTAAGCCTCCCACCTGCACCCGTTGTCTCACTCTAGGCCATCGCGCCCACCAATGCCCCCAGCACAGCGTTCCGGCCAAGTGCCGTCGCTGTGCTGCTCCTCTACCCGCTGACCCTTCCGCTCATGTGTGTGCCCAGCCCTGGTGCGTTCATTGCCAGGTGAACACCCACCCCTCCCTCGACCCCACTTGCCCCTTCATCCTTGCTAAGCAACGCGAGTGTGCTAAAGCTGCATACCTCCGACGCCTAGCTTTGCGCCGGACCACTCAACCCACCAACCCTCCCCCCTCCCCCGCCTCCTCCTCCTCCTCCTCCTCCTCTAATCATGAATCTCCATCATCTCCGATCACGTCACCACCAGGCTCCTACGCCGCCATAGTTAAAGGATCCTCGGTGCCAGCGTCCCTCTCTTCCACTACACCACCCTCTCCATCCTTGACTGACGAGAGCCGCTCCTTCGACCTCCGGCTCGCAATGCTGGAACGCCAGCAGCGAGAGCAGCAGCGCATTTCCCACGATCTACAACAGCAGATACATGCCTTGACTCAAACCCTCCAGACAACCACCCACTCTCTTACCTCCCAGCTTAGCAAGCTAAATGAGCACCTTGCCACGTTCACCACTCCTTCCTCCAGCGCCCAGGTCGCCCCTTTGGCTGACCTTGTAGAAACCACCACACAGGCACATCACACTCGCTTGGTTCAGCTGGAAACTTCGGTTCTCCAGATCCTTACCAACCTCCAAGCACAATCAAAGCAATTGGAATCCTTCGCATCTATGCTCCAATCCGTCCATGAGTCACTGCCCCCGGCAAAAAAGAAGGAACGCGTACCATCGCGTTCCTCTCCACTATCATAATGGCGTTTGGCGAGGACCTCGAGATTGTGCAGTGGAACTGCCGAAATCTTTGCCACAATAAGACCCCCCTCCACCAGTATCTCCTTACCCGCCCCTCCCTACCTCATTTTCTCCTTCTCCAGGAGACCCGGACGGCCCGCAATGTCCCAGGCTACCGCGCCTACCATGCCACTACGGCCACACCACTTGCGTCTATTTATGTACGCAGTGACGTGCTCGTAGAGCAAATTGACATCCCCTCCACCCTCCTTAAATATTTAGTTGGTGTGGTTTATTACCACCCTTCTTCCCGCATCTCACTCGTCCTTTTGTCTTTTTACAACACCCCTGTCACTTCCTCTTTATTCCCTGCTCTGGGCAAATTCCTTCACTCTCTTTCTTCTACCTCCCATCTCCTCTTTGGTGGTGACTTTAATGCCCCTCACACACTCTGGGGCTACCCACAAACCCTCAAACCCGGCCGCCTCCTCCATTGTCTGGCCCAGGAACGCCACCTCACCCTTCTTAATACTCCTGGCTCTCCTACTCGAGCGGGCACTGCCTCACAACGCCCTACGACACCCGACCTCACTTTCTCTCGGGGTTCACTTTCCTTTCACTGGCAGGTGACAGCCGAAACTCTTCTAAGTGACCACTTTCTCATCCATATCACCACCTCTCTCTCCCACATCCCTCGCTGTCATCCGATTATTCACACTGACTGGCATGCTTTTCGCACTAATCTCGCCTCCGACTCCTTTCAATCCTACGACGACTGGACGTCGCGCATCTCTGCAGCGCTCACGTCCAGTAGCCGTCGCGTTCGCTCTCGTTACCCAATCCAAGACCCAGATCCTCAGCTTCTCTGTTTATGGCGTCGCCGTAAACGTCTTCAACGCTCCTTTCGCTCCCAACCACACAATGCCCAACTTTCCTCCCGGATCACTGCTTTGCGGGCCGAGATCGTCGCCCACTGCGCCTCCCTCGAGCACTCTCGTTGGAGTGCTCTTTGTGACCGTCTTGACTCTGCATTGCACTCGCGATCCACATGGTCTCTCTTCAAATCCCTCCTTGGCACTAAGCCTGCCCTTGCTCCCACTCTAGCTAAAGCCCTCACTCAAGGAACTCCCTCTGATATTTTTGATCAGCTCGCCTCTCTCTATCTCCCGCCCCCTCTGGCACCCTCCTACCCGGTGTACTGCGGTGGACCTAACCCCGATCTGGACCAATCCTTCACTCTCCGGGAGCTCGAATCGGCTCTGGCTGCTAATGCTACACGCTCGGCTCCCGGTGAGGATGCCATTACATACACCACACTTCGCAACCTTCCTGACTGTGCCAAAGAAATCCTCCTTAAAACCTACAATGATGCATGGGACAGCGGCTGCCTGCCCAGCTCCTGGACCTCCTCCCTCATTTCTATAATTCCAAAGCCGGGCAAGCTTCCCTCTCTCTCTAACCTCCGCCCAATCTCCCTGACATCATGTGTTGGTAAGACCCTTGAGCGAATGGCCCTGACTCGCCTCTCTAATTTTCTCGAGACGAGGGAGTTCTTCCCTCATTCTCTCATCGGCTTCCGACGCCACGTCTGTGCACAGGACATGTTTCTGGTTCTCCAGCACACGTTTCTGTCACCCACCCCCACTCAAATACACGCACTTGTGACCGTCGATGTTCGCAAGGCCTTCGACGGTGTTTGCCACGACCACATCCTTTCCCAACTCGCCTCCCTAGACTGTGGCTGCCCGCATGTACTGTTATATCCGCTCATTCCTCTCTAAACGTGTCGCTCGCTTTCGAGTCGACACCTATCTGTCCGACCCCCACAACCTCACCCGAGGCACTCCTCAAGGTGCTGTTCTCTCTCCTACCCTTTTCAATCTTGCTATGGCCCCTCTCGCCTCCCAGCTAGCTGAAATTCCCGACCTGCATCATATATTTTACGCCGATGACATCACTCTCTGGTGTTCATCTGGCTCTCCCGGTCACGTACAGGACACCCTGCAACGTGGCCTAGATCTCATCGACTCCTTTCTCACCACCGTTGGCCTCTCTCCTGCTCCTGAGAAATCCGAGCTTCTCCTTCTCAACCATTCCTCCTACCAGCGCTCACACAACCACTTCGTCTCTCTCCACCTTTCTGGCTCTCCCATTCCTGTCGTCACACAGTGCAAAGTTCTTGGCTTCCCTTTGGATGCGGCTAAGAATGTGCAATCCCTTCACCGCGCTGTCACCACCTGCCACTCTGTAACTCACCTCCTGCGGCGCGTGGTCACTCGACGCTCAGGTCTCCACGAGGCTCACGCGTGCCGAGTTGCCCACGCGCTGGCCCTCAACAAGGTCTTGTACTTTGCACCCTACGCTTCCTTCACTCAGACTCAACTTAACGCTCTCGAGACTGCCCTTGTGGGCCTCTACAAGGCAGCTCTCAACCTCCCTATCACTACCTCTACCACTAAGCTCTTTGCCACAGGCCTCTTCCATCCTCTTCGTTCTCTTCTCAGTCTCCATAGTGACTCGCAGCTTGCCCGGCTTTCCCTTACCCGTCAGGGTCAGTGGTTATTGACTCAAGCGGGTATCTCGCCCATTCCAATCTCCCCGTTTACCTCTCCTATTCCCACCCCCGCCCCCAATCTTCGTATCCTTCCCCTCCCGACCAACATGTCCCCCGTCCTGCACGCCGGACGTCGTCATGCGGCCGCACAGCACCATTCCCCTCTCTTTGATACCCAGGGTGTAGCTTACACGGATGCCTCCTTCGTGGCTCCTCGAGGTTCCTGCGGCTACGCCCTGTACCATCCACACCTCCCTGCTCCTGAAACCCACACCAGCGGGCCGTATCTACACCCTCCATACGCATTGTCCCTCGAGGTCCTCGCCATTGCGCATGCCCTCCAGTCATTTTCCCTCCTTCCCTCTCTCCAAGAGTACACAGTCTATTCGGACTCACAAGCCGCTATACACCACATACAGAAACGCACCCTGACCCCTTCTCTCCAACAGGAGGTCGAACGAGCGGTCTACCCACTGCAGCCTTCCATCGTTTTCCTCCGCTGGGTCCCTGGCCATTGAGGGATTGACGGCAATGAGCTGGCCCATCAGCTCGCCCGCGACACACTTTTCCGGGCACCGTTGATCCCCTGGCCCAAGCCCTCGGAGGACGGTGGGAGACTCACCCTTCGCCGCACCATAAAAGAGGTCTACCTTGAGCTCCGCCTCGACAAACGCCTTTACCCTCCCCCTCATCCATCACTCACGGTGCCGGAGTCTCGCCTTCTTCGGCACATTCAGATTAATGCAGTTATCACCCCGTCCCGCCTCTTCCTCTATCGCTATCGATCGGACCCTTCCTGTCCCAACTGCCCCTGTTTCTATGCGGACATGGCCCATTGCCTATTCTATTGCCCGGCTCCTCAGCAGTCGGGTTCCTTCCCCCCACCCTCTCTATCCATCACCACCTGGCTCGACTGGCTTGGCGCTGAAGGGGAAGAAGAACAGCGGCTTCTGGTCGCCCAGGCGGTCGAAATGCTCGGCCTGTAAATTATGGTTGATTAAAAGTCTTTTACTACTACTACTACTACTACTACTTTCGACTTTCATTAGAACAAGAACTGTTTTTAGTTAACGTAAGTGCCTTATTAATGTTCCCTGTCCCTGTGTCCACGGTACACACGTGTTTCTTGACCGAAGTTGTTATATAGAAGCGTTTACACTTAAACCTTCCACTGTACTAATCATAAAACAACTGGAAAAAGCGCTGTACCATGTTCTCAGTCCTGGAGGTCGACCAGAGCCAGGTCTAGCTGCAAAAAGGCAGCGTTTTTTTTAGCCACAATTTTGTTCGTATCTTTTGAATAATAAAAACAAAACAAAACATTTTTTCCTCCATCATCATCATCATCACCCTGTCTACGCCCACTGCAGGACAAATGCCCCTCCCATGTCTCTCCAATTAAACCTGTCCTTTGCCAACTGCGGCCATCGTATCCCCGTATACTTCTTAATCTCATCCGCCCATCCAACTTTCGGCTACCACAGCTAAGCTTCCATTCTCTTGAAATCCCCTTTGTTACCCTAAAGCAGCAGCGTTTATCTTGCCTTCGCAATCTTCACAAAGAGTAATTTATCACTTTTTCCCACATTCCACAGAGTGCATCCTCTGGGCACCGGTAGATAAGAAAGATTCGCTGCCCCAAAAGTGCCTAGAGGAGTTCTCTAAACACTGCGGCGTGGCAACTCAACTCTACAGCAAGGACATCTGCACAGACGAAGAAATTGCCGACTGGTGAAGTACGTATTTATGGCGTCAAATATGGAATATCATCACTACACTAGCGGCGCATTATACTGGCTATCGCCAAAATAGAACAATTTCGCAGGTGCCAAAGAGGCTGTTAAAAGCCGAAACGATTCCTGACCGATTTCATGCAAAAACACCACAGCGCCTGTCATGCATTAGACGCCTTCGTAATAGTAAGATAGAAGAGCATCTATATGCAGTTAATTTCGCTTCAATCAGAACAGTATCAAATAAGGAAGCTTCCTTCATGAAGATATAATTTAATTAGAACGAAACTATCTTTTGGACAACATTTATTCCCTTCTACTAGTCTCTCAGCTTCCGTCACAGGCAGTTATGCATTCATGACTTAACTGTACTCATCTCTAGACGCTGGGTCACGAGGTAACCTATCAGGTAGGTTGGAATATAATTTAATTGAGTGTGGATATTGTTCTGTGTCACTGCTGATTGAAGTATTCTCTCTCATGCTTTCAGAACTGCCAAGAAATTGGGACGCATTGTTGTATTGATGGCACTGCTCATAGAAATGGGCGCGCTTTACTGCAAGCGGTGAAGATTTTGTGTTTGCAAAATAAAGAGCACTAAAAATGATTTGGTAAAGAAGAATGCTTTTTCACTTTCTTCTTTCCATGTTATAAAGTTGTTGATAACCTAATATTTCTAATTCACGGCTTTTCTGCATTAATGAAAGTGCCTACCAGTCATCGATGGCGATATGAACGGTACAAAAAGATTGAGAAAATAGGATGCACTTGAACGAGACATTTATTGTGAAGAGCCCAAAAGGAACTTTTCTTGAACTGTACAGTTTACACTGCTGGAAAATCGCTTTTTCCTTTTCTGATCTTGAAGGCAAGTAATTACTAAGTGCCAGTGATTCCCGAGAAAAGATGCCAGCGAAGAACAAGGGGTCTGCTTCACAGAAATAGAGTTTGAACAAGAGTAGAGGTAATGCGTTCAATAAAAGTTCGCATAATGAAAGTACAGTTCGGATAGGCAAATTACACGTAATACTCCATTGCTTTGCACTAAACACCTCAGTATTCAAAATCACTTTCGCAATTCCTTCTGTGGAGGTTACCATCAATTATTCCCAATCTTGTAGTTCGCTCTCTCTAATCTGGAGGCTCTATGAGTACATCTTTTAAGCAGAATCTCGAGTCATGTATGTCTACAACCACAAAGATGCATTTATTCCGTTTTTCAAACATCGTATTATCGCTCGAGGAACTTGGTTGGATGCTAACATATAGGAACTGAAAGACATAGAATTTGGTTTCGTGTTCGCTCAGTGGTGCATTCAGCTCCTGTTTTGAGGATTTGTTACTTTAGGCACAGAGAATGTCGGAGGGCTTAAGTTAGCGCATGATCGCGGCGCCAAATTGATTTGTCCTCAGTCATCGTTTACGTTGTACGAAATATTTTCATTTCTTTCGATCGCTTTGCTCATTTAAACATAATTTCATCCTTTTTCGTCAGGCTGCAACTGTGTCAGTACATGGAAGCTACAGCTGCTATATCTACCTCTGATATGAGAGTACCTCCAAAACTCAACCCACCTCAATTCAGTCTTCGGAGCTATTTTACGTTCATGGTCATTATTGGCGCTGACTACCTTTCCTATGCATTTGAATCCGCACACAACTTCCCGTTCTTCGTCCCTAAGTTTGAACAGTGTTCCTATCTCCGACTACCCAATGTCCATTGACGACAAGATATGAGCGAAACTAAAATATTCTTCTCATTATTCGAAAGACACAAAATCCTGCCTTGCGTGCTTAGGTCCTCAACCATCCTCACCAATCCCTCTTCTGAGTAACTAAGGAGGGCAATGTTTTCAGCAAATATTAGATTACCAAGATATTCTCTATTAAGTGTTATCTTAAAGTTTAACTAATATGGTTGCCTCAGTACCTGTTGTAATCGCGAGGCGTTCATAACTGTACTGGCCGCACTTGCCTGCACTGCATCGTTCCTAATTGTGATTCTATTTCTTTCCATGACGAAAATTAAGGTTTGCCATAAAAGTAACTTTACTGCTTTATTACCACGTCCATGCGTTTCGATCAGCATGCCAGCACCGAAGCCAGACACTATTTAACCTGCCACAGACATTATTTAACCCTCCACAAACGTTACATACAGCTTTCGCTGTTAAGTAAGCCACAAGACAAAATGAATTCTCGCACATGCTGTCGGTTTTGTTCCGGCGAGAAACTCGCCCTCTATTTGGCATCTTCAGAGGGTGTGACTACAGACCGGACAGCAGGAAGACGGCGAAAATGGCTTCTAAACAAATCTTTATTTTATCTGACTTGCGCCCGCAACGAACTGAATGAGTCGGCGGCGGAGTAGCAACAAGAGTGCTCGGTGGCCATCGAACCGAATACCCGCCGCTCCCGGCCGTGTTAAATGTAAAGATGATAGCGAACTTTCGAGATAAAATGTGCAATGTTGCTCTAACGGTCCGGAACAACAGAGATGCGGCTTCGCGTGGATGCGATCAGTCGAGACAAATCTGGTCTCTTCTTGCATCACAAGGTGAAAATGCAGCGCGCCTGCAGCTTTGAAGTATGAACAAACAACCACTACAAAGACTGGCGGCAACAGCTAATACTTAAAAATACGACGTATCTAGCAACAAAGAAAAAAAAGGCAATTGGTTGATGAACGCGTAGATATGTTATTTTTCTAGGATTCAAATATCATGCGAACCATTTTTACGAGTGGCACGCGTGGTGGGCACATGCGCTTCACAGTTGCTATTATGTACACGAATTTAGAGAGAAGTAACGTTAGCACACCCAGTGCTACCGGCTAGCATACCCACCCAGCTCTGTTTCCATTGTCACCAACATGAGTTCAAGCCACCCACTCTATGACCAACATGTAACCAACAAGCCCAGTTTTGCCACAGTCGTTACCAACATGAGCTCCCATCGTGTCCACCGCGCTACCTCCTTACCAGGTAGCATACTTTTAAAACGAGTGTTCCGAAGCGCTTTATTGTGCAGCCTTTAGGCGGGAGCATGAGGCTAAAAATCACTAAACAAGTATAAAAACAGTCCTCAAACAAATTTTTTCTCGCTGCCCGGTCAGGAAAACGGAATTAATTTCCGAAAATGAAGGTTTATAAGAGTTCAGTAACAATACAAAGCCTCAGAACTTCATTCTGGAGCCCCGTGAACAATTGGAGCGCTGAAGTACCCTGCCAATTCAATTCTGTAAACGTGTACGTTACTGCTTCTTTATTTGTTCCAGGAGTTATTATATAATTAAAATGTTGTTGGCAGTGCTAAAGTAGCTGGCAGTAGCAAGAATAGCAAACAGACCTCCGTGCGATGTGATTTTGTCATTATTTAGCACTCGTGCGAGTGTCAGGGCACTTTTATTTTTTTTTTTAAAGCCCTAACATATGTCACTTATTTTACTGACAGGGCAGTTTCCCAGCGAAGCGTGTGATTTCCGGCGTAATTGAAACCGCCACGGAACAGATGTCAGATATGTTACGAGAAACTGCGGGGCAGAAACCAGCACCGCCCCTATGTGTCTCGAGTATCTCTTACCTTTACTCCGCCAGACAGTCTGCCACGGGCAATCGATTGCATTTACATGATTGACTTGGGCAGCGAAGGGGAAGGGAATTTTGTATTGGATCCATCAGAGGGCCTATTGAACTCACGTCATTCACACACGGAAGGCGAACTGCGCTGGGTGTGAAGTGTTCGTTTTTGTTTTGTTCTGTTTTTTGCGTGAGCACAATGACCCAGCACACAAAGGTGAGAATAAAAAGCGTGTTCGGTAGCGAGTTCCTCAGACCTTGCAACCCCTGGAACACATCGATTGAACCACGCAGCGCATTTGCTTCGCTCTCGTTCTTGCGGTTGCCCTGCAGCTCTCGCTGGAGGCGGCTGATGAAGACAGCAGCGATGGCCCGGACGACTTCGATGTAACGTCCTAGGAAGGACGGGGACCGCGGGAATGTGGTCAGCTTTCAAAAACCATGTCTAGACGTGTCCTCTTGCCCCAGTGGTTACACAGAATTGCTGCAGCGGACGCTTTTGCCCGTGGTTCAGGTTTCATATAAAAGCATCACCTAAGTATCTTATGTATTGGAGCTTAAAGAGAGAATTATATGAACAAACTTAACTAAGTGTGCACTACTCTTCACCAGCAACTTTCTTTGCTCTAATTAAAATGTGGCATTTCTTGCTTTCTCTCAACATTCACGAAAGTATACAAAGACATGAAATTTGTGAAAACAAAAACGGAATGTAGATATTTCCTGCGCTCACAGCACAACCTCATATATTGCTTTGTCACTGACATATAAAACAAGTTTCGCGGTCATTATCATCATGTAGCGCTCACAAAGTGCTAAATTACTCTTCGATTTCTTTCGTACAGTAGCTGTTTCCTTGTCGGCAGTATGCCATGATTTGCAACAAAACGCTGTGCCGCTAAACGGCACAGTGCAGACCAGAATTGTAATAATTAAAACGCCGTCCGAAGCAACGCTGAAAGACGAGCCGCTGCTTCCAGAATACAGATGTCCTAGAACAGCAACGTGCAGTCAGAATTGATTTGCTTTATGCATGTATATCAGATATTATTTGCAAGATTAAACGCGAGCGAATTGAAGCCTGAAGTGCTAGCGCACGTAATTCCAATTGGACCTAACTACGGCGATCAACCGGCTTTTCTGTATGCTGTTACGACACCACTTGTTGTTCTTAAAGCAGTCAGTGCTCATGACACTGCATTTTCCGGGCACTTATCTTTCACTCAGATATTCAGAAAATTCCCGTTCGCCATTGCTATAGCGGACAGTAACAACGGTTCCATATCTGAATTCATGACTCGTGGTTTGACAAGGATGCCAAGAAGGGCGAATATATTTGGCTTTTGAGGGGCCATGGTAACCAACGAAAGTGAGCTTCAATTTTTCCAGGGCAAGCAATCATCGCAAACAACAGTCTCTGTTGCGTTTCCTCCATTTTTTATTGACCGGCAGCGTTCAGTATAACAAACACAAAAAAATGGAGGGCACTTAATGTCTGCCTTCAAGAACGTAACGTAGTAGCGTAGCGTTGATGCACGCAGCAGTGGCTACTGTTTTTCTTCAGACTTGTACACTGCATATTCTGTGAAAAAAAGACCGCATTGCACAGATTTGAAGCCCCCCAGTAGCCAAGCTTCTCCGAACGTGTCTGTCTGTGCTTTTCAACAGAGATCTTGATCGCAGCGCCATGAAAAAATTTGTAAAAGGATTTAATTTCCATGCTTTTGCTACTCCTATTTATTGGTGAATGCGCTTTACATTGCCTTCTGATTCATTGCTTTCTGAATCGTCCGGAAAATAGTAAAAAATCCCGTACTATATCGACGTCATTTGTACGGAGGTACTCAAAAAGTTCCTATGCACGCATACCTAAGCCTCGCGCTTAATACCGCCAACGCCACACTGCGGCTAGAGAAGATGCACGGGGTAGCGGATGAAGAAAAAACCGGAGAAGCGGTTGCTAGGCAACGGCGACTCAAGGTCGTTTGGTAGCTGCACCGCCACGAGCATACGCGGCGAGCCAAGCTGGGCTCTAGTAGTGTACTTTTCGCAACAATATGTGAGTCGCGACGTCAGTTTTTGAGCTATGCCTCGTGTCTTTCCAAGCACTGTCACAGTTCCATCTACCCCGCCCGAGGTCGACGTCTCTAAGACGCACGGCTCCCGCGTTTGCAAGCTCCTTGCCTTCCAAGAGACTACACCTGAACAGCTAGACCGGAGCAGGCGGGTGCCGTGGCGAGACTTGACGTCTCACACGCTTCCACCAGACGTCCGCGACTTCGGCTGGCTGCGAGGCTGGAGGGTCTTGCGTGCGGGAGTCCGCGTCCCAGCGTGAGGCATCTCACCCCCTTTGCGGTGTCCGCAGTGCGGCGAGACCGAGACTCTCGAGCGCGCCTCGTTTTTATGTGTAGTGGCAAGACCTTTTGGCGACTTTTGTCGCGTATGTTTTTTGTTTCTCTCGACGCCCGCACCAGGCCGCGCGATACGCTTGTGCGGCTGTTACTGTGTGTAGGGGCCTTTGTTTTGTGGCGCCAGAGAGGCGCCGCTTCATTACAGGGCCGACCCTAGCGGGCCATGTTCCCGATGTTGCAGCGAGTGCAAGCACGCCTGTTCCAGCAGGCGTGCTTAGACAGGGTGACGCTGCCGGAAGAAGAGTTCCTGCGACGGTGGAGCATCCGCTTCATCGTCGCAAGCAGGGGCCGTGTAACGGTGTGGCTCCTGCCATATTCGCGCGTCAGTGTAGTGCGCGATGTTTGTGCAGGGAATTGGTGCGCGGTCTTCCTCCCGCGTGCTTCCGCCGCGCTTATGGACCCTCTTGAACAATTGTACTTTAGACACTTTGTGTTTTGGACACTTACGTTGCTTGCGATTGTATGTGTGCGCATCAGGCGACATCTGTCGCCGTAATGTGTTTTTTTTTTGTTTTGTAGAGGGACGGCAGTCCCTTCTACGCTCCTGGGTCCAAATAAACTTCTCTTCAGGGGGTAAATTGGTTTTTTGAGGAAAGGAAATGGCGCTCGCATATCTGTTTTTTCAGCCAGCATCCGCTTTGGCGGACGCGGTTGTTGCGACGCGCGTCTTTACTTTTCTTTTCTTTTCTTTTCTTTTCTCTTTCCTCTTATCTTTGAACTCCCTTCTATCAGCACGTGGCAGCGGTGGTGGCTCGGCTCGAGCCAGTCGGCAGGCCCTTGCGCTTTCTTTTTTATCCTTCTCTCAGTTGCAACAACAACACAAAAGCGCAAGGAAAATCGCGTTACAGTAAGTAGATGTCATGCCTGAAAATGACAGATTATAATGCGTGAGAATGATCACGTTTGGTTTCGTTTATGGGCATTAACATCCCAAAGCTACTCGGGCTATGAGGGACGCCGTAGTGAAGGACTCCGGAAATTTCGACCAAATGAGGATCTTCAATGTGCACTGACATCGCACAGTACACGGGCCTCTAGAATTTCGCCTTCATCGAAATTCGACTGCCGCGGATGGCACCAAACCCGCGTCTTTGGAGAATGATTATATAATTTTTAATTAATATATCTCGTTCTAAATCGGAAACCAGCAGCCATTTGGATATTGGTTCAATAGAAAATGATCTTGAATGCGCAGCACGGCCCGTTGAATGCTGCTGTTGACATAAAAAAATTTGCAATGGTCAAAGACTGGCTAACGTTTTGGGATTTCTTTTGTACAGCCATACTTCCCTTCGCGCTTGAAGCGTCCAAGTTGACTTTTTTTCAGGGCCGAAGAAAAGAAAATTGAAATGCTCGTAATGCTTTGAAGCAATTGCGTTTGCCTTCTAGAAAAAATTACACAGTACCCTCATTTACAGAACTGAAAACAAGCGCTCGCTAAAATATTAAAAAATCATTACTTCGTGTTACGAAGCCGTGAGTATTTCTTAGATTTTTGTTATTTGAACGCGACTCTGCAGGAATATTTTTAATTGGATGCGTATTACTCGTTGATGTCATTAGAAAATAATCTGCACATGGCATTTTAAATGCCATGTGCAGATGCACTGAGCTCTCTTGTACAGGGTACTAGCTGGTCATTCGGTGTAATGAGAATTGTAAAATACGCCGGAGCCTCAATGTAGAGCGTGCAAAACGACCTCACGCACGGCAATTTGTCAGTGCTTCTAAAATAATTCAGCGGCAGCAAGTTGATAAAAAACGCCCGAGCATGCAATCCCCTTTATCATGATTTGATCGTGATGCAAACTGCAGTTGTGTATACCAGAAAATAATATGAGAACAACAATCGAGCCTTCTGTCCAGATAACATCTGGAAATTTTTGATCAAAACAATGTTATTTTGTTTTTATTGAATAGAAGTACTTCGGGGTCGTTGCACCCAGCCCCCGCAGTGACTGGCATATCCGACGCGTGTGGGCGAACAATATGGGGACAGGTGGCATGCATCCCAAAAAAATGAGCCGCCTTTGCGGGAATCAAAGTTCATTCTGTGCGTGTAATTGAGTTCGGGTGTGCGATATCATATAAATTGTTTTTCCATGTTCCGCAAAGCGTGTTCATCTCTTATCATTTAGACATGGCAGCTGCATTACACTATGCAGTTATTCGACCCGCCACGACCACGGTCTGGGGGCTTTGAGGACAAGTAAGGGTATATAAAGTGTGTTGGGAAAAAGCTGCGACAAGCCCGACCACTGAAACACACGTCGAGTCGACCATGCAGCGCATTTTCTTGGCTCTCCTGCTCGGTGTCGCCCTGCAGCTGACGGTGGCAAGAGCTGATGAAACCAGCCAGGTTCCGGACAGCTTCGAGGTAATACCGCGGAAAGGACAGTGGGGTAGGAGAGGTTAAGGTGGTCAGAAATTCCGTCCAGTCCTCTCGACTGCTTTCGTGCGGAGAGATGGCTGTTTCCCGCTCTCACGTCTCTCCTGTGATGTACCGAATATCCTGGCTGCTTCCATGCTCCCTCGTGTTATCCTCTGGACGACAAGATATGCTGCTATACTTTTTTTTTAATTTTGAAAACAACTTTTCATGGAGTTTCGGTCTCAATTCTTTAGGCAAACACCACCCCCATTGTGTCAAAGTGGTTTAGTCACAGCCTGCAAAAAATAGCCATCCTGATTAGGTCTCCGACTTTAAATACTGTAAACCCGCTGTAAAGGCTTAGTTTCTTTTCTAAATACATTCTATGGATCCCTTTATTCTTGCGGTAAACTCAGAAACCAAAATGCTAGGGTTATTCCCTTGGTTTTTATTCTACATTTGCTTCGGCAAATTCTATTGAACACGTCATGCGTAATGTAAGGAGTTGTTTGGGGAAAATTGGCGCTCTCTCTGATGATGATGAGCTTTGCTATGATGTTGTGAAATGTGATTTAAACTTTTTTTTTTGATATTGTCGTTTATAACATGGGTAGTAGTTGTGCCTGCGAAAGTAGTTGTTACTAGCTTGAGGACGTTGAGCCATCTTACAAGTTCTCGTCAGCGTTCTCTGCACAGTTCTCAGAATTGCCGCATCGCATTTTTCAACACTTTACCATAGCAACTAGAGCACAACTTTATTTACTCATTTATTATATAAGAGTACTTTGTTGTCTGAAAGCTGGTCACGCAGTTTCAAGAAACTCGTTACAAATGGTCGCTTCTGGCCTCCTATTCCTCCAATGGGAGATATGAGGCCTTTTGAAATCAATGTTTGTTATAATTGTCGGTAAGTTTTAAGGGATTAGGTTGAATCGTTAGGACGAGGTGTTGCCAATTGTTGTATATTTATTTTTATTTATTGATACACAAGGCAGAACTCCGTATTGGGTGATACAGCAGTGGAAAATAAGGAGCAGTAAAATCCACACTAACATATTAAGATGAAATCAGCGGAGTTAAATATTATTCCAGCAAAGCATAGTATAACACTGCATAATATAAGCTATATATAAACATGACTGTGGCTGAATATTGTGCAGCTTCACGTTACCTCAAAAGGAAGTTCGGTTTGTTCACATGGCGTCTTCGTTAGGAAGAGGACATTTCCACGAGCTACTCTACTGTGCACAATATTATTGTTTAGGCCCGTTATGTTAGGCTATTTACCCTCTCCTATACATGCCAGTTAGGCGTAAAATAGTCTAATGTCTGTATTGGCACCCTGCAACTGCTGTGGAAAGCATTTCTTATTCGTTGTAAAATTATAATTTATGGTGGTCCGAACTCTGTTATTGAGTGTTCCGGTCCTGTAGTACCTTTTTAATCTCCAATGCATATCATGCAGTGTAACGCTTTGTGTCTTTCACGTCACAGCTATATCGACAGCGTTAATATGCTGTCCGTTTCTAATGCGTTTGAATACCACTTCAATTCAATAGCTGCATTAGCATGGACCCTAGCGCGGCACTCACGTTGTGCGATGATGTCATGTCCAATGCGAATTCACATAATCCAGTTGAAAAGAAAAGCGACATAGCACAGAAACGCTTGGGTAGCACGGACGGCTCCCAGGCACGACGGAATGGGAGGCAAAAGGGAAAATTCAATCCACGAAATGCTGTGCGCCTGACACAAGTGTACCTGTATACATCTTGTGTCAAATGCTCAAAATGGGGATGAAGACTTGCCGTGGAGCTTTGCAAGGTCAGGAGTTACTGTCCATTTTTCAACATACGGACCATCTTGAGTGTTTAGAGTAAAGGGCACATATTCTCGTCCGCTATCGCGGGGCACTTTTCGAGCAAGGGTTGCCATCGCAAAAGCTCCAAATGAAATCAAAGGAGAAGAGACGCCGGCATAATGTAGAACAGCTGCGGAGACAACCCGAGAATAGGTTAGCTACGATATGAATGCCTTGCCGAGAACATCAGTGGTACCTTCCTGACTGAGACATGCTTGAGACAGGCAAGGTATGCAACAAAAGACTCAAAAATCGCTTAATCTTAACCGTCGCTGCGAGTACGCTTTGCAACCAATAATCCAACATATCCGCTTAGGCGACACTGGCATTTTTTTTTTACAGCCAACTAGCAAAAATCGATATTTTGGCATGTTTGTGATCTTTGCGGTTCTTGTTTGTTAAACCTCACCTCCGCCCCTTTGTAATGCCCCCAGGCCCTTAGGGTATGTAGATAAATAATTAAATAAAAAAATAAATAAAAAACGAAGAAAGAAAATACGAGGATTCAATAGCTATCTGGTATGTGTGGTGGAAATAACAGCCCAAACGGCAGGAACTTTCCACAGATATTAGTGTCAGCACCCTAACAATCAACTTCGTAAAGGGGGGTTATGAAATTGCGTACTGCAATCCATTTTTTTAATAGCAAGGTTTTCTAGTAAAATGCCAAAAGATTTGACTTTTAAATAATAGAAAATCAGTGGAACCAATCTGTGAGCGAAGACAACTGCACGAACTACAAGCAGCCTGAATGAGATCAGGTTGCGTGCCTACGCAAAACTGCGAAGTATTAATCTCAGGCACAATCCCTGAATGGAGCATGCCATTGTCTAGGCTTAGCAAAACCTACGCCTCGTCTGGTGAATACGCAGAGGAAAAAACTCAAATTAAGTGGAAGAGGCAACTGTGCGATCATCCTTTAAGATTCAGCCTAATTCACCTTCCACGCCATAAGTTCTTCAAGAATTAAAGGCTTTCGCTCTTTCATTCCTAGAAGGTTCACGCAGCATCCCCGTGCCGTATATGTGAACTTCGTAGATCTCTAGACTGCTGGTGGCTACGTTAGTTGTTTGACAAAGCAATAATATTAGAACGCCCTAGTGCCACCAAGTGCTCGAATGAGCATTCACACTAATTTTTCTTTGTCTTTCTCTCGCTTTATCCCCTTTGCCACGTGTGTAATACGCAATCATGCATTGCCTCGATAAGCTCCCTGCATATCCTTTCTTCATTGTTTGTCGCTTAGAGTGTTATCCAAAAGACGCATTTATATATTCCAATAACTATTAAGTATACAAATTTTAAATCCACGCACCTATTCATTGTACCAACATGATGCGGAGTGCCTGCAAAACTTCAAGGAAAGAATAACAAGGTTTGCTTTGTAAGTGCAAGACAGGTTCTGAGAAAAATGTCAAAGAGTGGTCATATATTCTGAGTTATCTTGAAAAGGATTATTTGGACTTGGCACCACTGATGCTCGTCAATATTAGGCGTGCGATAAACGCTTTTATTCACCAGTTGGTGCAGAACCGCCGCTGTTTCTAAGCAAAATGCATTGTTGTTTTTAATTCAATACTTCTCTCTCACCCAGGTATTCAAGAATTTTCCCTTCGCCGTTGCCATTTCTGACAGTGATAACGACACCATATTCGAATGCCTGACGGCTAAGAGAGCATCGTTTGACATGGATGCCAAGAAAGGCGAATATATCTGGCATCTGAGGGGCCATCATGAGAGTCCCAAGTAAGTTTTCGCTTTCCAAGTTCAAAGCATAATCGGATACAACGCTCTCCGCAGTATTCTTAGGCGTTTTCAGTGCGGCGTCGCATTCTGTATGATAGGGTTCATGAAAACGTCCACAGTGTTGGTCTTCAAGGCTGTAGACTGGACATAATATAATTTATGCCGCTTTTCCTCCTCACAACTAAAAGAAACTTTTTCAGACACACTCCTGAATAATAATAATAAAAAATAACAATTCGCTTACCATTAACCATTCAATTTTGAACTTCACTGAGATGACATGTTACGGGAGAAACAGAGCAAAAAATAAGCCGAAATGAATAAAGGGTACGGTGCTAAAAAAATGTTAGATCAATGGCTTATCTATTCTAATGAAAAAAGAGTACTGGACACAAAAAAAGAAAAAAAGTTATTAACGGCAGAAACAAAAGGAACCATGCCACTCCGTAAACACCTGTCAAGGCCTGCAAGGGCCAGACTTGCTAAAACGCCAAAAGACAGACACTACGCTTCCTAGTCAGGAAAGTATTTCGAAACGAGTGCCAATTCCTGTTATTTCTGTGCATTTTGAATATCTTGTGAATACCTCAGGCATTAAGAACAGCAGTAACACGACCGATGGCAGATCAAATAAAGAGCAACAGATGCGAGATGCGCTCATGCCGAAATTTAGTACTTATTTTTCGTTACATTTAATCTCATCGGCGCAGTTCAGAGTTTAGTCCAGTCGTCCACCAAAGAACGAAATTTCGTATAGAAGGTCCAGTAACAAGTTTAAAGGATCTTTTTTGAGAGATCTTATCTTCATGGGATGCGTAGCCACTTCGAAATTTTGCTGCAGAGAAATGGCGTAGATAATATTGAATAGAAGTTATATTTGCGGTGCAGTTCGGCTTGCAGTCAAGTAATAAAATAAAACGCTTTCCAGGGATGGCGACACTTGTAAACAACAATAGCGTTCACATTTCTTTGTTATTTTCTGCAGAAAGACAGTCTCATTCTACGTGGCGGAAGGAAGTAGCCCCGACACTTTCTTGTACATGGAAGGCTCAGGTGAGCACTTTCAAGTGTAATTTATGAAGGGGCATGTCTCACAATTCTGCAGCACAAAGTGGACACATTAAAGCGTGGCTAGCTTGTAACAGCCACTGGCAACTGCGAAGGCTCAGGGAGGAATGCATGATCAGGACAGGGAAAAGTTGGGTAGATTGTGATGCTTGAGTGGAAATAAAAAAAAATTGATGACATATAATTCATTACACTTTTATATTCGTTACCTTGTATCAAACGCGAGCGGTTACCAAGACATATTGGAATAGTTACTTTGCTAACGCCGCTATTGCCTCGTGAATCAGCTAATACTGTCATATTGCTTGTGAAGCAAGGCTTTAAACCTTTTCGGCAACGGAGAATGAATAATAAACATGTTTATATGCAGATCAGGAATTGTATTGGAAGCGTATTTGAGCTTTAGATATGCTGAGCAAGGCGGAAATTTGGCCGAGTGGGTGAGTATTCATGGTTTTGCTCACACGGCAACAAGAACGAGGCACGAGACCAAAGAGTGACACAAACAAGTGCTTGTTTGTATCACTCTTTCGTCTCGTATCCCGTTCATGTTGCGCTCAGAGCAAAACCATGAGCTTTAGATATGAACTCAACTGCCTGTCTCTGATCTACAACGTAAAAACGATTTATTATGTACAACTTTCACTGGGAAGGCATGCCAATAGAATCTGTGTACTTGCAGATGACGCCAAACCCGAGGTTGGAAGATTATACTACACTGACTATGAAACCTGCGGTATTTTTGAGATGCCCTACCATGGAAAGCGTGAGTACTGCACACTAAAGCACCTTTATTTTTGTCGGGTGCAGGATAAGATTTCCTCTAGAAGGGGAGTCTAATGCTCGTCTTGCGATTTTCCTGCCAAAATTTCGGTTGAAACTGGTGTAAATTTCCCTTATATGGCATGTATGAGTCATCATCTAAAATGTGCAAGTACCTTGCTTTGAAATGGCACATGGCTTTATATTAAACTTACCCGCTATTTCGCTTTAACCCATCCACTAATTGCTGCTAATCATAATTAATATATTTGGCTAGATGGGCCTTCAACTTGCAGGTTATAGCGGTCCTCAGATCTTCAAATTTGGCGGTACGCTGCTGTTCATATGGTGTTGATGACGTCACGACGCTCTCAATCGCATTCATAGACCACGGGAAGTCCTCATATCAATTCTGAAGCATTGGTGCAGCAGATAAGCGATACGCGACTGCCATGGCAGGCAGCTATTTGAAACCCAGACACCGATGAGGACTGTGAGACCCAGATTGCTCTTGCAGAGCTCCCTTAGGGCTCACATGGTGATACGATGGGCAGGCGGCCGTTGCATTAAACTAGCTGCAATCATTTCATTTCCATGGAGGGAGGGTAGTCCACAACCCGGTGGACAGGTTGCCCCTCACCACGCTGGCCAGGCTCTGATGACCTCACCAGTTCACGTGATCTCTCTTGACCAATCAGCAATTTGACGGCCACCTCCAGCACTTGGTCTGCAGTTTGCTTCTAATCTGAATGTCAGGTGGTGATGACATCGCAATTTCATGTTATCTGTCTCCACAAATCAGAGGATTTCGTCAGAGAGAAGCCAGAAGTTTTATGTCAGGAGAGAATGTAAATATTTTTGCATTAATACAACGCAAGAAAAATGATACTAATTGTGATTCACGCTTTCCAATGTAACACCGCCGCTGATAATGTCGAGGTCAAGTTATATTGTCAGGTCAAGAAATGAGGCGATGAACGGCGGATAATGCATAATATTCTAAAATACCTCACCCTTTATCTATACTCGCTCGGTGCATATTTAAATCCTGGATACCACTCTTCAGCATATGACGGATAAAAGAGTGTTTCCAGCATATCGAGTTTGAAAAAGGGCCGTCGATTTCTACAACTGAAGGCAATAGTGCAATGTGAAGAAGGAACATCAGCATCTGAACATCCGCCAGACATCCGTTAAAAACAACACTAAGAAAACATGTTTAATAATAACAGAAAAGAACGTGAAATAACCTTTGAACGATTTGTTTAAATAAGTATTACAATAAAGAGCCTCGGTTTCAGGTTTACGATCAATGTACAGGGTCGCCCACTCTTAGTTAGAATGCGCTAGCGCATGGCTGCACTCTTCAGAGGACCACCGTGTGCGACACAGTCGCTCATCGCAGCAAAGTGGCGCAGGAGAAGGTGTACCTGGACGTGGTGCTTCGCGTCATCTGCCACTTCGCGACGATGCGCAGCCGATTCGGACGCAGTGACCCTGCAAAGAGCACGGCCATGCGCTAGCGCATTCTAACTAAGAGTGGACGACCCTGTACTCCACAGCATAAGGAAATAAATTCGCGAACCTAATGAAGAACTTGGACTCGACCGCATGAATTAGACCGTGCAGGTGGAAGTGAACACAACGCTGGCTTTCAACTCAGATGCGCAGCAGTTGATGCTTTTGTACCATGATGTTCACTTAAACAGAAAGGCAGATAATGTTTTGGCAGAGAGTACACATCTCAAAATGAAGACCCTTCGTTATTTTGATCTTATTTCGTTACGTAGATGCATAGTAGGCGCTGAAAATTGACCACATACATTTTTAAAAGATTCGGTGTGTGGTCGCCCAACTGACATCATAAAATCATAGCAAATCTAAAGGAAGGACATAACCAATACTGAAGTAAATTTCCTAGCGTAACATTCAAGAAGGCCTTTTTGTTAACAAATATTGCAATTATACTCCTAACGTGAAATACAACAAGACGTCTTTGTTATCTTTATTGCCTGCAATAGCTTATTCCAGTTGATTTTCGTTGTCTCCTGTTAAATATATATATATTTTTGTCTTGAGTGTATTAATACTTTGGGCTTAGAATTTCTACTGGGCTACTCATCATGATGCAATTCTTTGGAGTTCTGGTCACAGTTAAAGCACTTTTAATATTTTAAACTGTTTTCCTTTCTAGCCCAGTTTCTGTGTTGAGACTGCAATCTTAAAGGAAAGTTGGTTACAAACTGAAGTTAGCACCTATCCAAAAATCAATGTGTTCTAACAAGAAGGATGCTGTTTCCACATTAACGGGAACATTTATCACCGAGAAAGAATGAAAAAAAATTACATTCAACGCATGTCTTAAGCGCCACGCACTTTGAAAATGGGAGTAGAAAAATTTTCCAGCACTCATCTCTCGGGTTCGGATTAAGGAACATAAAAAAACGTTTTGACCCTAAATGCAATTTCCCCAGGAATAAGTGGATATTTTTCTACCTGAAAAATATCTTCACACCCTACGAACAATTCTACTTTCGACTTTTTTTAAAAACAAGAAGTTTTTAGTTAACGTAAGTGCCTTATTAATGTTCCTTCTCTCTGTATCCATGGTACACATGCGTTTCTTAACTGAGGTTGCTATATAGAAGCGCTTACACTTAAACATTCCACTGTACCAACCATAAAACAACTCTAAAAACAGCTGTGCCATGTTTTCAGTCCTGAAGGTCCGCAAGAGCCAGGCCTAGCTCCAAAAAGGGCAGCGTTTAATCAGCCACAAATTGGGTTGTATCCTCCGACCAAAAAAAGAAATGAACTAAATATTTTTTTCGCTCATCATCATCATCACCATCCTGCCTACGCCCACTGCAGGACAAAGGCCGCTTCATGTCTCTGCTATTAACTCTGTCCTTTGCCAGTTGCGCAATCGTATCCCCGCAAACACCTGAATCTTATCCGCCAACCCAACTTCCTGCTACCTCTACTAAACTTCGATTTTCTTGGAATTCGCTCCGTATCTCTTAAGGACCAGCGGTTATCTTGCTTCGCAGTGGTGGCAAAGAGTAATGTATCTCTTTTTCCCGCATTCCACAGAGTGCATCCTCTGGGCACGGCCACATGTGAAAGATTCGCTGCCCCAAAAGTGCCTAGACGAGTTCTCTAAACACTGCGGCGTGGCAACTCCACTCTACGGCAAGGACATCTGCAAATCCGAAGAAATTACTGATTGGTGATGTGCGTGTTTTTGGCGTCTAGTATCAAATATCATTACTACGCTAGCGGCGCATTAAACTCTGGCTATCACCAGAATAGAAAAATTTCGTTGCTACCAAATAGTTTGCTAAAAGCGAAAACAATTCTTGACCGATTTGATGCAAAATTACCATAGCACCTGTCATGGATTAGACACCTTGGTAACACTAAGATCGAAGAGCATCTGCATGAAGTTAATTTCACTTCAGTCAGAACAGTGAAAATTAACGAAGCTTCCTTCACGAAGATGTAATTCAATTAGAACGAAAACATCTGGTATACCACATTTCTTCCTTTCTACTAGTCTATCGGTTTTCGTCAGAGGCAGTTATGCATTCATAACTAAACTGTACTTATCTCTAGACGCTGGGTCACGAGATAACCTATCATGTAGGTTGGAATATACTTTAAGTGAGTGTGGATTTTTTTCTGTGTCACTGGTGATCGATGTTTTCTCTCTCATGCTTTCAGAACAGCCAAGAAATATGGGACGCATTGTTGTATTGGTGGCACTGCTCATAGAAATGGACGCGTTTTACTGCAACTGGTGAAGATTTTGTGCCTGCAAAATAAAGAGCACCAAAAAGGATTTGGTAAAGAAGAATGCTTTTCTCTTTATTCTTTTCTTATTATAAAATTTTTTATAACCTAAAATTTCTCATTTACGGATTATCTGCGTTATTGAAAGCGCCTACCAGTCTTCAATGGGGATATGAACGGTTAAAAAATATTGAGCAAAGAGGATGCACTTGAACTAAAGACAGTTATTTCGAAGAGCCCAAAAGAAACTTTTTTTGAACTGTACGGTTTACACTGCTGGAAAAACGTTTTTTTCTTTTCTGATCTTGAAGTCAAGTAATAAATTAGTGCAAGTGATTCCCGAGAAAATACGCCACTGAATAACAAGCCGTCAGCTCCACAGAAACAGAGTTTGAACAACAGTAGAGATAATCTGTTCAATAAAAGTTCGCATAATTAAAGTACTGTTAAGTATCCTCAAATTTACGCGTAATACTCCATCGCTTTGCACTTAACACCTCTATGTTCAAAATCACTTTCGGAGTTCCTTCTGCGTGGGTGACCATCAATTAATCCCGATTTTGAAGTTTGCTGTGATTAATCTGGAGACTCTTTGAGCACGTCTTTGAAGTTCAATCTCATGTCATGTATGTCTACAACCACAAAGACGCTTTTATCCCGTTTTTCGAACCCCGTATTATCGCCTGAAGAACTTGATTGGGTGCTAATATATGGCAACTGAAAGACATAGAATTTCGCTTCGTGTTCACTCACATGTGGTGCATTCAGCTCCAGTTTCAAAAATGTGTTACTCTCGGCACAGAGAATATCGAGGGGCATACGCAAGCGCACGGTTGTGGCGCCAAATTTGAGTTGTCCTGAGTCGTCAGTTATGTTGTACCAAATGTTTTCTTTCGTTTCATCGCATTCATTCCTTCTCGTCAGGCTGCAACTGTGTCAGTACACTGACACTACATCTATCTCTGATATGAGAGGTGCCTACCTCTGATGTGAGAGGTATACCTGACATGAGAGATATTCGACCTCTGATATGAGAGTACATGCAAAACTCACCTCACCTCAACTCAGTCCTCGGAGCCATTTTGCGCTCACGGTCATTATTTTACGCTCACTACCTTCCCTAAGCATTTGTATTCGCGCACGACTTCCCGTTCTTCGCCCTTAAATTTGAACTGCGTTCTTAACACCTACTACCCAATGTCTTTTGACGACAAATTGTGAGCGAAACTTGAAATATAATTCTCATTATTCCAAAGACCCGAAATACTGCCGTGCGTGCTTAGATCCTCTACCATCCTCACCAATCCGTCCTCTGAGTAACTAAGGAGGGCAATGTTTTCAGAAAATATTAGATTACTAAGATGTTCTCCATTAAGCGTTATCTGAAGCTCTTCCTAATATATTTGCCTCAGTACCTGTCGTAATCGCAAGGCTTTCATAACTGTACCGGCCGCACCTGCCTGCATTCCACCGTTCCTAATTATGATTATATTATTCTCCATGACGAAAGCTGAGGTATGCCATGAAAGCAAGTTTACCGCTTCATTACAGCATCGACGCCTTTCAATCAGCATGCCAGCACCGAAGCCAGACACAATTTAACCCGCCACAGTCGTTACATACCGCTTTAGCAGTTAAGTCAGCCACAAGACAAAATGAACTTTTGGACATGGTGTTGTGGCGGCGAGAAATTCAGTCTCTATTTGGCATCTTCAGAGGGTGTGACTGCGGACCAAAGAGCAGGAAGACGACGAAAATAAACACTTTATTTGATCTGACTTGCGCCTGCAACGAACTGAATGAGTCGGTGCCGGAGTAGCAACAAGCGTGCTCGGTGGTCGTCGAACCAACTACCCGCCGCTCTCGGCCGTGTTAAATGTAAAGATGATAGCCAACTTTCGAGATAAAATGTGCAATGTTACTAGAACGTTCTGGAACAACGTAGACGCGACTTCTCGTGGATGCGATCAGTCGAGATAAATCTGGTCGCTTCTTGCATCACAAAGTGAAAAAGCGGCGCGCCGGTAGCTTTGAAGAATGAAAAGACAACCACTAAAAATATTTGCGGCAACAGCTAATACTTCGTAATGCGGCACATTTAAGCAAAAGAGAATGAAAGACACAATTTTTTTATTAATCTTCAGATACGTTGTTTTCAGTTGGATTACAGAGCCTGTGGAAAACACGCTTGATAGACCGACATTGTGAAGCTGTTGATCCTGCTAAAGACGATTTCAGTAGAATGACTGTACAACTAACGGGATTGTATTCCCAGAGCGAGTGTGAACTGAAGCGGCACTCACTCAGTGCTGTCCAGTCGATTATGTACAAATATAGGGAAAACAGTGGCAAATCAACACGATGCACAACATCACACCTAAGCATCTAAGCACCAGAAAAGATGCGATGCAGAGCTCATAACTAGTGGATCATAATACGACACACCTTATCAACAAAGCACTAGAAAAAAGGCAGTGAAGGGCACACGCTGCAACTGAGTCCCACTCCGGCTCGAACTCGCTCTGGGCACACACTTCTTTTAGGTGAAAAATTTTTCTACTAACGCCTTGCATAAAGGACAGATTCACAATGTCGTTCAATCATGCGTGTTTTCCAGCGGCTATAAACCAGCGTCAGCTTTCTGGCAAATGAAGGACGAAATCTTTAATCAACCTTTCAACAGAGCTCAGGACTGAGACAAGGCTTTCGAATTCAAAGCACGTGATCAGTCTCATATGCTCTAGCAGGTTGCCTTGTTCCAGAGAGCCTTATTGCTGCTTTGCTCCTGCAGTTCTGTGCAACTAATAAGGCTCAACCACGTGTGTCGAGTGAATTTGCGTCGCACGAATTTATTAAAGCTTGTTTGTACGAACGTTGCGGATTTCACATTCTTCGCTGCCAACAAGCTGGCCTCTCGAGTAGTTTTGTCATGACTCAGCTTGCGACCCGTTTTTGACCAGACGACGACCTCAAGGAAGGATGCCGCGCTGAGAAAGTGCCTGCGGTATTTTCTCACGCTTCGGTGGTTGGGGATGAGCATTCCCAGCGAAGGACGCCCGGGGGCAGCGACCGACGACGGACGGAACCAGGACGCCCGTTCGGGGAAATAAAGGGACGGAACCGGAGGGATTACCCGTTTCCTTCAAGAGCAGGCAGCTCGCAGAACTTGAGGCCCGCGGCGTCGCAAAGACCACATGTGTTTTCGGTGACACGGAGCCACTTGCAACCCTGTTGCTGCACTGCAGGAATTCGCAGCCGATTGCAATTTCTCCTCCCCCGTTCCCGTGGGTTGACTCTGCAACGAGTGAATCCACACGCTACAGTGCTGTGAAAATTTGATTGGTGCCCAAGTTGGGGAAATGTGCCTCATGTTTGATTTGCCCCGCCTGATGGAGGGGCGAAACCTTAGGACGGTGCTGAGTGCGAAAGGACGCTCTGGGCCCTGCCGAAAAGGCTCGTCCGGTCGATTGACGTCATGAACTGTTAATTTTTGACTCTCTTTCTTCAGTATGGAAATAAGTTTCGTAAAAGTGCCATTAAATCCGATTGTTTTCGTTTTCCCAATCTTCAAAGCAGTAAACTATCCTCAGCCGGAAGACTCAACAGGCTACCAAATGGAGCCCGGGTTCGAAATAGCCTGTGCGCCATAATAAATGGTGTCAGAGGCGGGATCCTAAGCCTGGGCCACGCAACAACTGGTGACAGTGGTGACGTTCTGCTGCGCGGCCCGTAACAGGACGTTCTTAGTGTTCAAAGGTTGAGCAGTATCGCGAACTTCCGTAATTTTGGAGTGACTCGGCAAGGAATAGGCAGGTGCGCAGTTGAATGACTGCGACATTGGGGAAGCGCACAGGGCTCACTTCACAGGACCACGGCATGAAATTTGAGACCTTTAGACTAGGTTATGAAAGGACGATAAGTACATCGAGGCATTCCCTGCTCGTTTTTGGAAAGGGGGCCTGCTGTTAACATGCAGAAAAGGATAGGGAAGGCACTTTGCCTTTATATTTCACGCACGAAGAATACGTGAACAGTTCTGATCGGTAATACAGGCCTTGCAGCTTTCTGACAATGCGCCGTACCTTAGAACCAGCTTTTCAATGCACCTGTTATTCTTAGGGGGAGTTTAATAGTCGCTCGATTTCATTTAATACACAAAAAGGTGTAAGTATGGAAATGATAGATGCATGAACATAAGTGATATTTAATATGTCTCAGTTAACCACTTCAGCCTATAACGTAGTTAGACAGAATTGTGATTGGCTGACGTAGTCAGCGCTAAAACCCTCAAGCGTCTAGTATGACACATAAACGGCCGCATTGAAATTAGCTCATGTGTGTACAGTGTATTGCTTTTTATAATGCTGTAACAAGGAACTGTTATGTCCGCCCATCCGGATTTTTGTATTGCACTACAATTGATTCTCCGAATGAGCACCAATTAGGACTGTCTTGCGTCGCAGCACGGCCACCCAGTCTCACAGAACTTCCTAATCTCCTGGCAAATATGAATATCCGCAGCCGTGTTTACTGATCCAAATAAAATCTGCTCTCTTCTGCTATGCGGCTGGGAATCAGGCAGCCCTTCGCAGTATTGCAAAGTCCTTTTTTTTCTTTCACTCATGGGCTGCCACCACACGTAAATTTAGGGCGATGGTGTTTCACTAACCGATGTCATTAAGTGGAAGTATTTAAATGCAGGCCGATTTTTGATGCGGTTTAGGGTTTCTTCAAGCCAGACGTTTAGGTAAGATATGCGTTTTACATCGACTGTCTCCAAAAGCCGATGTAAGTGTCTCTGAGGGTGTTAGATAGCATTTGTTTCTGAATGAAATGATGAGGTTCAAGGCAATTTAAAAGTTGTTTATCGACAACACAATTCCAGCAAAATGAAGCGTTTCGCCTCCACTGCGAGAGCATCAGTCGGAACTTGTCATCGCCCATACCTCTCCCAGAGTTTTTCCACCCACAATTTCTTTTCCTCCCTTCGTGGCGCTGGTAAAAGCCCGCTCTGTACGAGACACCTTTCGTTAGCCTAACTGTTTTGGTTAGCCTAATTCTTTCGATCGGCATTGGATCTCGAACGGCGGAGGGCGTTGTTCGCAGTGTAAACCTTTGTTGTGAAATGTCCTCCTTGGCAGCTCAGAGCAGCTATCACAAGCATTTTCAAGAGTGGTGCCTTAAGAGGTTCGAAAGATTTGTTCACATAGTCTGCGGAGAAGAGTGCTCCTATCAACAATCATTGCATTGAATGTACGACACGTCTCTCTTTAGGAGGAAGCATACTTTTAAAACGAATGTTCCGAAGCGCCTTGTTGTGCGGCCTTTGGGCGGGCGCATGGGGCTCAAAATGACTAAACAAGTGTAAAAGGAGAGTTGAGCTAGTTGGTGCATGTTTCTTGGAAAAAACAACGCTAAGACGAAGGACAAAGAAAAGAGGACAACAGGACCGGTGCCGCTCCTGTTGTCCTCTTTTCTTTGCCCTTGTCTTAGCGCTGTTTATTCCAAGAGTCGGTCCTGTTGTCCTCTTTTTTTTGTCCTTCGTCTTAGCGCTGTTTATTCCAAAAGCCGGTCCTGTTGTCCTCTTTTCTTTGTCCTTCGTGTTAGCGCTGTTTACTCCAAGAGCCGGTCCTGTTGTCCTCTTTTCTTTGTCCTTCGTCTTAGCGCTGTTTATACCAAGAGCCGGTCCTGTTGTCCTCTTTCTTTGTCCTTCGTCTTAGCGCTGTTTTTTCCAAGAAGTGTAAAAGGAGCTCGCAAGCAAGTCCGTTCTCACTGCCCTGGTCAGGAAAACCGCAGCAATTTCCCAAAATTAAGGTTTATAAGAGTTCAGTAACAATACCAAGCATCAAAACTTCATTCTGGAGCCCCGTGAAGAATTGGAGCGCTGAAGTCCTCTGCAAATACGATTCTGTAGACATGTACAGTCTTTGTCCAAAGTAATCAGGCTGTATGGTTTACTTGTGATTTGTATAGTAGAGCTGCTCTTTCCCTAAGGTCGAAAAGTTCTTTGAAGGTAAGGACAGGGGTTCTCCTTACCGTACAAAGATCTTGAGGGCTTGGATAATAGTTTAAGCAAACGACTGAGAAGCAAAACCATGCAGCCTGGTTTCTTTTGACAAAAGTTTT